>NC_052402.1:17480146-17550146 GCF_009389715.1 Phoenix dactylifera
GATCTTTGATAACGACAGGCTATTCTCCAGAGGCACGCCGCGGCCTCCTGCTCCACTACTCCCTGCAACGGCTGTACCCGATGCTGCCCACGATCTCCTGTATCAACCGTACAAAGCGGAGCTCCACTACGCCCTGCCATGACCGTACCCAGCGCTGCTCCACGACGCCCCGTAACGGCCATGTCAGTGGCCATTCTATCGTGCCCCACGACGACAAACCCCCCTGAGAGACCTCCCAGCCAGGTATATATGCGGCTGGGGGGAGAAGGGGGGGGTAAGCAATACCTCCCAGAGCACTCTCTCCCACTTGTGATTATCATCTCTCCTCCTCCAATCTCCTCTGACTTGACCGTCGGAGGGCCATCACCACCCTGGTGGTGGTGCAAGGCTTGTTTGCAGGTTCCTTGGCGGAAGGTGGAGCGCAACCAGCACCAACCAAGACAACTCAGGCGGAACCCCGTTCACACCGTCGTGTCAATCGTTCTCGGTTTGGACCACCAGCAACAGACACCATTAAGGAAGGATGTCCGCCGAAATCCTCAGCCTGCCAGATCAGCGACAACCGCCATACGCCATAAAGAAGGCGGGAAACTCAAAGAGCGCGCGCCTTTCTGAGGGATGGTGGCAATCTCGAAGCATCACTCCCTTCACCCGTTCCCCTTCTGGTTCCAGGCTCGGGAGTGGGGGGCTACTGTTACGGGGGAACTTAGCCACCATGCCCCACGGGACCGGCACGCGCGCCCAGGAAGACCACGGCTGCCCCCTGATCCAGCACTCCGACCCCGAGTCGGATATCTTCGGCTCCGCAGCCCGACCCCGAGTCGGCTGCCCCCTGATCCAGCACTCCGACCCCGAGTCGGATATCTTCGGCTCCGCAGCCCGACCCCGAGTCGGCTGCCCCCTGATCCAGCACTCCGACCCCGAGTCGGATATCTTTCGACAATGACAGGCTATTCTCCAGAGGCACGCCGCGGCCTCCTGCTCCACTACTCCCTGCAACGGCTGTATCCGATGCTGATCCACGATCTCCTGTATCAGCCGTACAAAACGGAACTCCACTACGCCCTGTCATGGCCGTACCCGGCGCTGCTCCACGACGCCCTGTAACGGCCATGTCAGTGGCCACTCCATCGTGCCCCACGATGACAAACCCCCCTGAGAGACCCCCCAGCCAGGTATATATGCGGCTGGGGGGAGAAGGGGGGGTAAGCAACATCTCCGAGAGCATTCTCTTATTTGCGATTATCATCTTTCCTCCTCCTCCAATCTCCTCTGACTTGATCGTCGGAGGGCCCCCACTACCCCAGTGGTGGTGCGAGGCTTGTTTGCAGGTCTCCCGGTGGAAGGTGGAGCGCAACCAACGCCAACCAAGGCAACTCAGACGGAACCCCGTTCACACCGTCGTGTCAGTCGTTCTCGGTTTGGACCACCAGCAACACACACGATTTTGGTCGACTACTTCACGACAGGTGATGGGTTTCTACTTTTTCTGGCTTGTTCATTTAATTATGTTCTAGTTCTCTTGCATGATAGCCATATTCTTGAAAATTTATATTATTGTCAAAATTCAGAACATTAAACCTTTCACTTCCGAACCCGTCCTATTACCCTTTAAATCTTAACATTAAATTAGCACACCCTAGTAACAGGACGTTTCTCAACATTATTCGATCAGATTACTTTAGGATCAGAACAACTGCACTACTTGATTGCAATCTAATTTCTTAAATTGAATAGTCTTAATCCTTAATTCTGAATAACCGAAGTAAAAATCAGCAACATTTAAACTTTAAGTTATTCTTGTGAAGACTTGCTGATTTCTGAAATCATAATAGATTGCATTAGTAGGTTGTTCTGCATCAAATTTGGTCCTACATTATAGTTATTAGGGTTTCATTAGTGACATTGCATTTCACATCATCACCCAGTGTCATTATTGCATGCCAACCTGTAGTGATATAGAGTACTATCTCAGTCAACCTAAAACCCCTGTAGCTACCATGAATTCCGACATTTTGAGGTCTATCAAGGAACAGATCGTTGCCATGCGGGCTGGATACAAGAAATTCACACAAGAGATCCGTGAGCTCGTGCAAAATTCTAGGACCCCTATACCGCCAACCCCTGTTGCAGCCCAACCTAAAATCGGTTTGGTTGTACCACCTGTAATCCTTCCCCATTTTCTTGGGCACCAAACCTAATGCTCAAGATGTCAACAATTCGACCATATAACATCCCAATGTTCCATTAGGACCTACCTGATTACTGAACCAGAAGCTAGGAGCCAAGAGGTCGAATATGTCGAAGAAGTTTATGAACCAAATATAGAAGACTTTGAAGACGAACCTATAGAATTAGATTTTGTTCAAAATGATTCCCAAAGGGAGACTATTGATCTAAGTACAACCAAGCCACTTCACATCACTACTGTGGAAGAGGTAGTGACAGATATTGAGAGCCAGACACCTAAATTGGCACTTGTAGCTAAAGATACCCATGTGGAGTCCAATCTTGAACATTCTTCTATAGTAGTTTTCCTTCTAGAGGAGTTTAATGATGTAGTCCCTGATGATCTTCCGGATGCACTTTCTCCGATGCGTGATATCCAACACGCAATTGATCTAGTTTCCGGAGTATTTCTGCCCAACCTACCACATCATAGGCTCAACCTAAATGCATATGCTAGGACCTAGGATTTAATATTACCGACAGTTGAGTTTGCATATAATAGTTCGGTTCATAAGTCCATAGGCATAAATCCATTCGAAGTGGTGCATGATTACAAACCTAGGCAACCCATAGACCTGTTTTTCATGTCTCATCAGTATAGAATCTTTGAGTCTGCACAATCAATTGCATCACATCCACATTCATTGCATCAAGAAATCAGCAATTGTAGTCATTTTAATAACTTAAAATATAAATTTCTTGCAGATTTACACAGACGTTATAAAGAGTTAAGTGAAAAAGATTACGTCATGATAAGAATTAGGCTTGAACGATTTTCTTCAGATACGTTTAAGAAATTACAAACTTGTAGTGCAGAATCGTTCAAAATCTTAAAGAAAATCAGTTCGAATGCATATGTTGTGGATCTTCCTGATGACTATGGGATTAGTGCGACATTTAATATTGAAGATTTGGTTCCATACAAAAAGATAATATTCATGCCTTCTGACCCCTTTATTGATATACCTACCCATGTTGGACACCCTGACCTATTACCTACTGTTGAGCCACCACTTCCCAAAGTTCATGCATGCAGAGAACAAATAGAATATATATTGGATGAGTAGGTTATTTCAACCAGGAACGGTGGTTACCAACGTTACCTTGTTCGGTGGAAAGGTCGACCAAAGTCTGATGTGACGTGGATTTTCAGAGCACAGTTGCAGCGCCTTGACCCCGATCTTCTGGAGCAGTACGACAGCCGGACAGACCTGTACTCGACGGGGTCGAGTTTTTCTCACCTGGGAGGAGTTGATGGGGACATCAGAGCCCTTCATCCAGATGATCCTGAGCTCCCGAATTGAGTCAGACCCGTTTATTTGCATATTTATTTTATTTATTCTATTTTTGGGTTCATTTGCATTTTAGGGCTTATTTGTGTTATTTGTGGGCTTATTAGGAGTTATTTTTATGTAAGGGGGTTTTATGCAAATTGTGTATTTGGGCCCTATATAAAAGGGACTATTTTCATGATTAGGGTTTAATGAAGTAATTTGGAATTTTCTTTTCCCTACGTTCTTTCTTCTCTTTTTCTCCTCTCCTCCTCTATTCTTCCTGCGTCTCTACAACCTCTTCTTCCTTCTCATTCTCTTGTTCTTCTTTCTTCTCCTCTTTCCCCGCACTGGTGCTGCATCAACGTGACACTTGTTTACGACCATAAAAAGATCGTTGTAGCTTGCAAATATAAGTAGGATAACCCAGATCAACAAAGCTAGCAGGTTTTTTCATATAAACATTCTCAATGAGATGTCCATAGAGTAACATATTTTTGAGATCTAATTGCCGACTGGGCCAATCTTATGAAATTGAGCTCAATCTAATTAAATCTAGTATGACTTTTATATTTAAAAATAAAGTATATAAAAATAATATAATCAAAATTTGTCTCCTTTCTAATTTGACTTAAATATATTAACAAATATTAATTTTTAATCCAAAAGTTAATTTGTTACTATTTAATGTTTATAGAGCACGACATTGGTTCAAAGCTTCTATCTAATAAGATAATTGTCTTAGTTTATAATTTGATATTTAATTAATAATAAAGCTTAGTTGAGACAATTCCAATTAGTAGCGTATTAGACAACGAGTGACTGCTATGACAAGCAAGTGAGATTGTCCTTTTTCTGTAATTTTTTTTATAATTTGTTGATTTTTAGAGAGGTAAGAGCATTCTCCACCTTACTGATTTAATATATATAGCTAAATATATTTCCTCATAGGCATAGGCAACGTAGACAGTGTGCTCAGCAACATTCTGTTTATTTTTAGACTTTGATAATCATATCAAATTTTCAATTTAAGATAGCAAAGCATCTATAGAAGAAGAAGAAGAAGAAGAAGAAGAAGAAGAAGAGAAAAAAAAAGGACGCACATGCAAAAAAAGAAAAAGACTCCTAATAATATAAAATCCTGCAAGCTGGGTCGGGTCCACTTAACCAGTCCAATCATATTGGTCCAAACCAAAAGAAGAAGAAAAAAATAAAAAAGTACGCACATGCCAGGCACGAGTGAATAGGGAAGAAGACTCCTGATAATGTAAAACCCAGTTTGTTGGCCTTGGTCCACTTGATCGGCCCAGTGATCTTGGCCCAAACCAAAAGAAGAATAAGCAAAAAAAAAGAGGACACGTGTGCCATGCATGTGCCAGCAGAGAAGAGACTGTCGATGGAAGTGTTCTTCCTCTCCAAAATCATCGGATGAAATTCGACGCTAGGTCAGATTCTAATCACAATTAAGCCTATTTAGAAGCCTTCCCCGACTCCTCTCGCACCCCACTAGACCTTGCAGCCTTGATCGAAGCTTTTCGTTGGAGATTTCTTTAATTTTTCTCTCCGAGTGTCGATCGTCGTTCGCACTGTTGCCATGTCCAAATGCCGCCGAAAAACAGGTAAGGACCCTGTCACCTTCGAGCTACTCCTTTCCTTTTTTCTTCCACCTCGATGTCGGCCGATGATCGCCAGATTTTGGCTAAGAAGGGCTAGCCCTATTTCTCCTATTTTGGTGGACCGATCGTTTTTTTTCTTATTTTTGGTGGGTTCCGCTGCCGACGGTCGTCACTAAGGCTGCAAATGGGTCAGGTTGACCCGTGATGCAACCCGACCCAACTCGTTTAGACCCGATCCGATCCGTTTTTGAGGACCCGTGAGGATAGGTCAGTGTCTCAAATTGGACCCATTTTATTTTTCTATTTGGGTCTGGATTTGCTGAATCTCGATCCGACCCGACCCGACCCGACCCAACCCGTTGTTTTGGAGTCCATTTTGAATCATTTATCCAATAGCCCGACCCGACCTGATTCGAACATGAATTATCTTTTTTGGGCCCGCAGGCCCATAGTCCGCAGGCCGTAGGGCATTATCCAATTTGAAACTCCCTTGTCTTAGGCCGCAGTGACCAGGAGACTACAAGCTTAGAATATTTTTATTATCATTGTTTCTTTTGGAATGATGAAATCTTTTAAGGATTGCACCCTCGTGATACGTGGACAGCAAATCGGTCAAAAATATCAGCATCCATCATTCGTCTTTCTTTATCAAAAACTCATAACTCATGATGCTCCTCGTTTCTCTCTTTCCCATTCAACAATTCACTTGTTCATCAGGAATTCTTCTTTTTTTTAAAAAAAAAAAGCTTGTTCCTCCTCAAAATCCACTTTAGCCTCTCTCATCCGTGGATAAACGAGGAAAAAGGAGAATTAGAACACGAGCCATCATTTGATGCTCATCTAGCTTTGAGCTCCTAAGCTTGGGTTCTTATTCCTTCTTCTTTTCTTCTTTTACATTAGTGTATCGGCATGTATATTTTGAAACGGGTGCAAGGATAATAGGTTTCGAGGAGAGTTGAATTTTTCCAATACATGAACTCATTCCATCACATACGCCTGATAGCCTGAATGCAGGATTAATTCATGGCGTAGAAAATATGCGCGCAATTAAGATAATCCTAAGCTGCACACACAATACTCGAGAAATATCTATAAACGCTAGATACCCATACTTGGATGTTTGTAACTAAAATGGTATATATTCTAAAATGTGTTTAAACTTGCTTATCTTGGTAAAGAAAAACTTCAAATAAAAAGTCCAACCTTAAAGTAGTGTAAATCATAGCATGATTCGACCCGGATCCGAACCAGACTCAATTTATTTAGATTGGGTTTGGTTTATAAATAGATCCGACTTGATCCAAATAACCAGTTGGATCAAAAATTATAGCTGTGGATCCGACCCGATCCGATTTTCTATTGAGTTGAGTCTGGGTATAAAATTTGAACCCAAACAAGGAACCAAGTTGGGGCGGGGTCACTCATGACCCAATCCAACCCAACCCATTTGCACCCCTACTCATCGTTGGAGTCTTCTCTTGATCCCCCACGACGGTTTATGACCATGGTCGGAGTTCCAACCTCCAGGATTGCCTTGTTTCATGACTTAAAGGTTCGAAACCCCTATTTTTTGATCGAGTTGGCGCTACCGGCTGCCAGTCGCCACCTGTTGGTCAGCCGTGGATCCCTTGACCTTAGGCACCACCTGCAACCACCCTCTTCCTTCCTCTTCCTTGGTTAGAGAGAGAAGCTTGCTTTCTTTCCTTCTCTCTATTTCTCTCTCTTCTCCATCTTTTCTCTCTCTTGATTCTCTCTCTACTAGACTTTCTCTCTCTAGAGATGTTAGGTCTAGTATGGTAGCTCTCTTCATGATTTTGGATCGACTCTGATGAAGGGCCTTAATCCATGGTTGGTGGACGGTGCGTGAGCCCCCACCTTGGCCCTTTTTAGATATTGTTAGAATTGGTCCTTTGATCTCTATTGAAACTCCTGTATCCTAATACGAGCATGATTAGATGAATTTTGCTTTGATCAAACCAACTAGGGTGTTGGGCACTTCTATTAGGTCAGGCCCTATGAGAGTGCTGGAATTAGGATTTCTATTTTCGGAATAATTATGATAAATTCTAATAAAAATATAATTTTTAAATACTGGGATCTTAAAAGGATTTTTGAAATTATTTGGACTGATACTTTGGATTTGCTAGAAAGGTAAGTAATGTTTCACTTTTTTTTTAATTTATTAGTAATTATAAAATTATTATATTCATGACTATTGAGTGATATTTTTTATTATGCATGATTTGATGCATAGTATATTATTATTGAATATATTATTTTGGAATATTATGAATCTTATTATGGATATAATTGATTGATTTTGACACCACATGATTTTCGAATTGAAGTATGAAATTCTAAAATTATTTGAATTTCGATCCGGCTATATTGAGAACCCCGCCAATAGGAGCTAATACGTTAGCACACGATTTATCCTGAAGGTTGTGTCGCAAAATAATGCGCAACATACCACAAGCAGATACATGGTCCTAAAGAACTTTGCTACAAGATGATGCATAGATTACCGCATGAAGATGCATGGTGTTATGACTCTGCCATAAGGAAAATATTGTCATAGCTTAAAGTTGATAAGATAAACTGAGTATTTGAAAGAATATGAATCCACAAAGAAAAATTAATTTTTTGTAAAGATTTAATTTACGTGTTAGTATTGTATGTAAGCTTATTTTCTGCATATTATTATTTATTTGATTGTTTGATTTATTTAGCTAAAGTGATCATTGCTTATTGGACCATCTAGCTCAGTATTCGACTTTTTATTTTTGTTTACAGCTTCAAAGGACTAACCTAATCGGAATTCTAATATTATAGAGTGACTAGCAGAACTTTAGCATAGATTATCGTAGATTAGAGTTTATTTAAGTTGATGTGTTACTTTAGAACATGGTTAGAATTATGAGACTTAAATTTTATTTGACAGTTGGATTTGTTATTTAAATTATTTCTACTGCCTGATTATGATATCATGATGAGAAGCCTTACATGCCTGGTGAGAGAATTTTCTACGAGTATGAGATGGTTGCTGCGATCCTCCGGCTCGTGATCTTGGGTCGGGGGGCGTAATATTATGCCAGACCAGTTTTGAAGCAAAGATGAAACAAAAGAATCTTGTTACTGGATTGGGAATGATTTGGGGAGCAGTATGTTTTGATCAATGGAAATGCCCTCACACACACATTTTAGAGGGAAGTAAACTAAAATCAAATAAGGGCATGGCATGATAGAACTAAAATAAGTTAAAGAGCACGCTAGAAACAAAATCGCCAGTATCCAATATCCAGTAATGTTACCAACTCAATAAATTGGTACTTTTTCTCTATGATAATCTTTTTTCATTAAGATTGTATGTATTGACTATTGGGACTCAATTTGTTGAAACATATGGTGAAACCTAGAGATCTTTTCCTGGCTATATTTCCAACCATGTAAATTTGTAGAGTAATTCATATTAATTTCCACCAGATCTTTTTTCTTTCAGAAAAAGCGGGCATATGTTAAACAATGTCATTAGATAGCATAAGATAAGAACAATTTAGACTGCCCTTCTGGTGGTCGCTTGACATAATTGCTGTATTTCTCATTGTGTGCGTCCACCCATAGGTCCATGCCATGCGCCTTGTTTCGCATAAATAAAAAGTAAGATCAAACGTTCTAAGTTTCTTGACCCTTTATGCATGCACTGTTACCCATTACTTCAGCAACAATAATATCAAATCCAGCTCTCAACCACAAAAGGGGCAATACTAGCATGTTTGAACTTTGGATCCCCCTCCAATCCTTCTAGGATATCTGGTCTGAATACTGTCAAAATATATAGAAATGGTTCAGTGTGCCCAAATAATAATCTATCAAACTGGTGTCTTCCTCTAAAACAAGCTTTCCTTTTGTCTTCGAAGATATATGAATGTGCAATGATAGGACCATCCGGGATGTAACGTAGAAGATGCCCATTATGCATGCACTCAACTTTTAGCTCCGCTAATGGAGTAGATTGTGCCCCCACAAGGCCAAAGTTTCTCAAAGATATTATAATGATGCACCGACAGAATCATGGGACTCACATGCCTGTTGGACTTTGTCGTTCTAAAGCCATCCCCCCAAAATGAGAACCCAAGGGAAGTCACTCGAAAGTACTCGGAATGGAGTAGAAATGTTGCTTATTTTAATCCATAATTACTCTGTGGGACAAGAGCATCTAGATAGTATTATGATCATTTAAGGTTAAGAACTGTGGATAAGGCTCCTAGTGAAGTAGGCCATTGTAAAAGCCATGCCTAATTATGGGGGATGTGGATCAGCTAGACCATGCAGAATGCAGTGCACAACGTAGCAGCTTATCATTAGCTCCTACTTTTTATGGCCATCCAAGATTACAAGTTTTGGTGTATGTGGTGGTGTCCGATTGTATGATAAGGTGTTCCATATTCTATAAATCTTAAGTTTGCAATCAAGAGATCTTAATTTTCCAAGCATCCAAATAAATGTAATCATTCCTATAAATAAATAAATAAATAGATGTGATCTCGTAACCATGCATATACTGCTTGTTTAAAGAAAAGAACTCGACCACTGAGTGGTAGTACAGTTGGAACGACGTTTTGTTTTCAACAGAATGATTCATATTCAAAACGCGTGGGCATCTATTAAATACAAAGACCGGATGCCCCCTATCTGGTTTGTCCGTTGGGAACGTTACTGGTACTTTGATACTGAGATGGTGTTGGAACGATGTATCATGCGGATTTGTCCGTGCCAGTGAAAAGGGTATAAAAAATTTTCTATCTGCATCAAATATTCTCTGATGAAAGAAGGGCAGCGGGCTGCCACGCGGGTGGTTGAGTTGCAACGGCAGCTTTATGAGAGCACTCGGCAGCTTTTATTGACCGTAGGCTTTTTTAGCTTTTCTGACTGTAACTCTCTCTCTATCTCTCTCTCTCTTTCCACCCCAACCTTCCTATAAAGTAAGCTCATGGGAAGCATAAACCTCTCCATGGTAGTACAACCATGGAACAAAGCCATGAACCCCTCCTTTCTTCTCCTGCCACCTGCAGGAAGAGCACCCATCGTTGCAACGCCCTATTATTCACGCTCTCCTTAGCTTCCCTCATTTGCACCGCCACCCTCATCACCGTCCAACTCAACACCAACACCACCACCCCCAACCCCTCCCATCTCTGCGCCAACTCCCCGAGCCCGGCCCCATGCAACGCCGTTATCTCCACGGCCCTCTCCGCCCTCGGCCGCCGGTCCAAACCGGACCCGGTCCAAGTCCTCCAAACCATCCTCCACCAATCTCTCCTCCAAATCGACTCCTTCCTCACCGTCGCCGACAATTTCCACCGTCCGATCGATGGAACCGGCTCCATCCAACGGTCTGCCCTCGCTGACTGCATCCATCTGATGGATCTCTCACGTGACCTCCTCCGCGACTCGGCCTCCGCCATCTCCGCCGAGGCCTACACCGAAGCTCGCACGTGGCTAAGCGCCGCGCTGACCAACCACGTCACGTGCTCAGACGGGCTTACTAGGCCTATCGGCCCACTAATGGAGGCCCATTTAGAATCCCTAACGGCGTTGGCTAGCGCCTCCCTCGCCGTTCTAAGCGCCGTTTCCCCGTCTGACGGTGATGCAATCGAACGTGTTAGAAGGTTTCCGTCATGGCTGACGGTCAAGGATCGGAAGCTTCTAGAATCTTCTTCGTCGGACGGGATTGCGGCGAACGTGACGGTGGCGGCGGAGGGGAGTGGGGACTATAAGACGGTGCAGGAGGCGGTGGATTCTGCCCCCGACAAGGGGAAGGTGCGGTATGTGATTTATGTGAAGGAGGGAACGTATAAAGAGAATGTGGTCGTCGGAAAGAAGAAGACTAATGTTATGATCGTTGGCGACGGTATGAATTCGACCGTTATAACTGGCAGTCTCAATGTTGTGGATGGGTCGACGACTTTCAACTCAGCAACATTTGGTTGGTGTGCTTTTAACTTATCAGCAACCAAGATTTCTGGCTTATTTTGAGAAATTAATTATATAGCATTATAACTCGTTTTGTTTTTCTTTTCTTGCAATATTTATCTTGGTTGGATTTTTTTGTTATATTTAAGGATTGATATTTTCTTATGATAGCAGGGAGACCTACGGAAATGTTGGCTGATTTCTTGCCCGGAATATGTTGAAATTTAGTAGCAATTTTGACATGAAATTAATATTATTTAGTTAAAAACTCATCTTGTTGGATGCTTCCAGTATAGGCTCTGTAATTAGAAAATTCTTCTCAAAGCAGAAGCAAGAAGTCCTAGTATCCTATTTTTTCAGACAAATCATCACCTTTTGCTACTAGACAAAAATGGCTTTCAATTGCCATCATTTCTGTCACTGAGAAAAGAAACTTCATGATTTCTGCAATATCTATGCGGCATGCATACACTGAAATTTGGATATATGTTGCTAGAAGTTAATTACTAGTCCAACCCTAAGACATTTTAAATGGAATGCAGCTGCCGTGGGGGAAGGATTCATACTACAAGACATCTGCATTGAGAACACGGCAGGACCCGAGAAGCACCAGGCAGTGGCACTGCGAGTCGGTGCTGATCGATCGGCCATAAATCGTTGCCGTCTCGATGGCTACCAAGATACACTCTATGCCCACTCCCTCCGTCAATTCTATCGAGACTCTGTAATTTCAGGCACCGTCGACTTCATCTTCGGCAATGCAGCAGTGGTCTTCCAAAATTGCAACCTTATTGCCCGCAAGCCGATGAGCCACCAACAGAACCTTGTGACGGCTCAAGGCCGGGTCGACCCGAACCAAAACACAGGGACTTCAATCCAAAGCTGCAAGGTGGTGCCAAGCGATGACCTCAAGCCGGTCAAGGGGTCGATACCGACGTACCTCGGCCGGCCATGGAAGGAGTACTCGAGGACAGTGTTCATGCAATCCTACATTGATGATCATGTGGATCCCAAGGGATGGATGGAATGGAGTGGGGACTTTGCACTGGACACCTTGTACTATGGAGAGTATGCCAATATTGGCCCAGGCGCTGGGACTAGTGGGCGTGTGAACTGGACTGGCTACCATGTGATAACCGACCCTAATGTCGCTAAGGATTTTACTGTGGCAGGGTTGATTCAGGGAGGGACTTGGCTGCAGCCCACTGGAGTGGCCTTCACAGAAGGATTGTGAATCAGGTTTAGATAAAGAGGTGGTGCTGCCTATGGTTTGAGCGTTTGTATGCGGGCTTCCTTTGAAATGAGAGGCATGTGGGATATTAAAAATGTGATTTTCTCGTGGTTTATCTTATAAGAAGCTTTGAAAAATATAATGAGAAAGCACTCTTGGGGCTTGGCAACTTCAATTTGTAAATGCTTCGGGCTTATCTTCACCAGCATATTATTAGGTTTCGTCGGTAATCATACGATTGATTTGTTAATCAGTAAGTATTACAACCAATGCATATGATAGATAGCTCTCACTGTAGTGGCCGAAATACTGACATCTAAATTGTTTTATCTAGTTTGGCATAGTAGAGCTTTTTTCAAGACTTTCATCCCATGGGTATGTTATTAGCTTGTAGAAACTTAAAAACCATGGGCATCAGAAGTCCTCTCAAATAAGATATCCAAACTCAAGGACAAACTTTTAAAAGAACAATATATAATTACAAGTATCTATTTCATATTGAGGAAAGGGAACAGGATAGGATATGTTGGGAATAAGTTTGTGCACAAGACCGTTTCCTTTCTTTGGACTTTATTGTAGACAACTTAAAAAACAGTATACTGATAGGCATGTGAGAGTAGATGGTTTGGATGATCCCATCAAATGGTTGAAGGAACTATTTATACGGACTCTTTGTAACGAATACTTTTCCATTACTTTTCCAAGAAAAGGTACATTCGCATGTCTTGAAGGAAAAATACTTCCAAGAAGAGGTACATTCGCATGCAAAAAATACTTCCAAGAAGAGGTACATTCGCATGTCTTGAAGGAAAAATGAGAAGGAAACCCATGACGTCTAAAAAAGGGTTTTAATACCAATGGTAAAGTTCAATGGACTAAGAGTATCAAGTATCAGAAGCCATACTAATCAAACAAGGACCTTGTGGAATACCTGAGTGTTAAAATTACTTACTATTAGCAAAACACCACCAGAGTCAACAATAGTCATAGCCAAAGCATGTTATATCATCGGCTATTTTATGCATCTAATGAATTTCCACTTTAGTGAAAAAATATCACCACACAAACAAATGGCAAAGACGAACAATTAAAGACATTTTGTAAAATAAAATGCTCTGAATATTGATTTAGTGAGATCTTGATTCTTCCAGTTGATTCTTCTTACAGTGAGGAACCACGACAGTGGGAGCTTCAACCTGCATCTTTAGAAAGTTGAACTCCAAAGCCATGATGGGTCTTGATAGCAACACCGAAATGCTTCGGTTCCGTGCTTCATCTTCAGCAAAACATTTGGAACCTTGATTGCTAATATTGGTGTTATGGTCATCATCAGCGTCAATAGTCTTTGGCCTTGATATTTTAGCAGTCTCCACCACTCGCACCCTGCACAGTATATTCCATTATGAGCTAGAGCCTGCTGAGGAGGAACAAGGATAATTCTAACATGCTTTGGTGGGCCTCCACAGGTCACAGACTCATAGGAAATCCATAACCAACAGAAATTTCAAAATATACAGAGCTTGTTGATTGATTTGAAAGAAAATGTCTCATGGCCTGAATGCAAGAAAAAGATCAAAAAGCTAGTTCATACAAAAACAAACTCTACAACAGCCAGTTGTTTAAGAAAGGTTGAACAAGTGACAATCATATCCCCATAACTCGAAGGAATACACGGTTTAAAATTTCATATGAAACAATGCACTGATTTTTTCACATTACAACACAGGTGTCTCATCAAATTGAAAACACGAGATTTCTACTGAAGTTACATAAACTACATCCAGAACATAAGAATCTACTTATACCTACGCCAACTTCATCAATTTGATAGTTACAAGTATTAGCATTACACCTTCAGACTATTAGCCACTAACTTTCTTGTATCTATTTCACTACTTCATGAAAGAGTTGAAATCCAGGTGGGTGCTCCAATTCCGTCCTTTTCTTTCAGGAAAAAAAAAGACAATTCCATGAAAGAATTGATGCACCTTGAGTCATAATTGACAGATTTTTCACCATATGTTGAAAGACTGCACATATATTTTCCATGTTTTATAGATTTAAAAATGTGTTTTAACCTTTCTGTTCCTTCTATTTTTTAAGCCTAGATTACCATTTTCCCAACATAAGCCTGTTTCAGGCATGATGACAAAAAGGAGCTGAAAATGTCCAGTTTAAGGATGCTCTAAACATGCTCTGAAGTCACAGTTTTAAACCCTGCATGAATCAGTAATTCTGCAAAAAGGTCCCCAAAATTTAGACTTGTTTCTCTATATGGGAGATTGCATGGATAAATCATCCACTTCTTTCGTACTTGAATTATAGACTGACTGCAAAAAAGGTTCACATCCATATCACAGTAAGAATTATTTCTTATCAGATGAATCGCCTAACTGGTTGGACTTGCTACTTCAAAGTTTAATCTGAAAGATGAACAAATTGATATCTTACTTTAATAGGATAATTTATCTAGACAAGCTACATTTTTTCTCTTCCACAAAACAAGCAACTGCTGTAACAGAAAAGTATCATGTCTTAGCATCAGCATAGAGGTAAAGAAATGTAATGTACTCATTAACCTTGATAAAGATAAGTCATATCACAGTTAATGCAGACCTGCATTCAATCTGGCAGGAGTACTTAAGAAGCTGGGGGTTGTGTTCGGTTTGGCCACTGAAATTCCATAATATAGAAGTCATTCTCAAGTCAAAACATGGCAGGAAAGCTGAACTCAGTATTTGTAAGACACTGACCTAAAGCTCGGAAGTGACATTCTGATCATAGGACCCATACATTTCTCATTTGTTTTAGATTTCGGCACTGCCATCACCAAGCTCATGACCAGGAGAAAGAGAACAGTAATAAATCAGAACAAGAAATATATGTTCTTCTGACATTAATTTAGAAAAAAAAAATCATTGCTTTAGATTACAATTACCCTAAGTTTTCCTTTTGCAGCAAAATAGACCCTACATTAGCATTTCTTCAAACAAACAAGGTATCGACTTAGAAATTAAGAAATGTAATCAAATTGCTGGACTAATTGAAAGAATTTAATATCTTCAAACAAACAAGGGATTTCATTCTGGCTTTATAACTCATATCCGCCCCGCATCCCCCCCCCCCCCTCCCCACCCAAAAGAAATACCTAGTCTCCAGTTTCCAAGACTTCTTTCAGCATTGAAACTAGAAAGCAGGTTTATCTCGTGATTACAAATATCACATTCCTAGATTAAGTAATTTATCACAATTACTGATTCATTATATATTAAATGTTAAAATTAATCCAGTTCAACAAACTACAGGACCAATCTTTAACCTCTATATTCCTTAAGAAGTTATTCATCAAAGCACAAAGCATTTTCCAATACTTTGTACTCTTGTTTCATCAGGCCCTACACTATATCATTAGTTGTGTATTCTTGTGCCTCAACAACATTTGAAAAAGGAAAAAAAACAAAACTTGCAAATAGCAGTCAACATTATCAAGAAAAAAAAATAAATAAAACAGAGGCATATCAGACACTCAGCCATAGAGTCTGTCACCTGCTTGGAAAACATTTCCTAAAACTAAACATGATCATCTGAAAACCTTGTCACAAAATCACAATGTGGTCAAATTGACTAAAGCAAGATAGAATCTACTAATTAGTCTAGTAAGTACCGAGAACAGTGAAACAAAATGAACTAATTTAAAAAGGATAGTAATTTTTAACAAATGGCAAAAGATAAGAATATTGACCAAATATATATTCCCCCTGAAGTGGCTAGCATATAACTTTCATGACTATAATCCACAAGCCCTGTCTCTTTTACTTGAGAATGGTGTTAGAAATTTTGTATTTCACCTGTTTCTATGAGGAAAATATTCCATATTAATTCAAACTCATTCATGAAGTTGAAAAAGTAGTTGTTAAACAGCTACGATCAGACAGTAAAACTGCTGTAAAAATATTGATCCAGATTATCTGACAGTCATGTTATAGTAGATTATACAATAAGGAGAAAGCAACTGATTGGCACATAATAGATCATTCACAAAATATATTTCAATGGATCTAAACAGTTCACTCACCAACAAACGGCAAATTGATGTTACATATGGACATTTGGGAAGAGCCCTTAATTTCTGATACTTGGATCTCACCATGCTCCTTTGACTTGCAGTAAGCAGAACTCATGCCAATCATGTTTAGGAAACTGCTCTGTCTGCTTGATGATTTCTCCATTATTTCCATTTTTCTCTGTCTCAAAGAAGATGAATAACATCAGACTGCTAAGTGCATCAACCTGTAAGACACTTGTAGATATCTTTTAACACTAAGTTCTGCTGCTCAATGATTTACTTGCATAAGAAAATGGACAAAGATTGCAGAAAATGGACTATATATGCTTCTACCATATTTGATATATTTGTTATTTTGTTATCTGTGTCCACACATGAAGCACAGATTACCAAATCAAAAAAAAAAAAACAAAAAAACAAAAAAAAAAACACAGAATTGTTGGATGAATAATAAGCTCCTGACAACCCGTAAGAACTGCATGGTATATACAATGTTCTCCACACAATAATGGAACTGAGTATGCATGTATTTTAACAAATAGAGAAAAAAAAGATCCCAGTCCTTTCTTTGTGCTATGTATCATAAGTCTAGAAAACTGGATCATTTAATTTAGAGTACCTTTGAGAATACCGCAACATGGCTTGGAAGCCCTATTTCCTATAAAAATGTAAGTTGTGTCAAGTAAATAATGGCAGAATAGAACAAAGAAAAATGACACTACATAGAAATGCTCTATCATACCTTTCGGCCATGCCCGCAAGCCTCATAACTATTCACAAGTACTCTAGCAGCCCATCTATGAATGAATTAAATCAAACAAAAGAGAGATATCACAGTGAACACTATGATTACAAATAAGGAACAACAGCTATGATATATGAATGTAATCTTATGTTCCCTATTATACCAGCTACAGGGTATAGAACCATTACGCGCATGAAGTCGGTGGGTTCCATACGATGCCAGCAATCACCACGAGCTGAGAATGTACGTACTCAAGTAGATTAGCAATGATCAATTACAGGTTGTAAGAGCATAAATACACTAAAATGCATCCATGTCAGAATTTCTATAACTTGGTCTAACTCTGCTGTTATTTAGCATCTGATTAAAAATGCCCTTGAATAAGCAATTTATGATTAGCTTTCCAAGTTCTTGGGTATGAACAAATTTTTAACTGAAAGTCAATATGTCAAACCTCATCAAACCTTCCAGCTGGGCTGTCATCATAGTGAGCAAGGAAGAGACCACCAAGGGTATACCTGTGAAGCCGAAGCTCATCTTAATTACATAGATAACTAATTTTACTGTTTGGTGGAGAGCCTTGTCCAATCATGATTCCCACTAATGAACAAGAAAAATGTTTCCACAGATCAGAAAGTACCCAAACGCTTCAACTAGTCTTAACTCCTTTGGAATGAAAGCCCGAGCAGTTTCTGCTTTCACGAGATGAAGTTGGTATAGAGCACTAAAAAGGAAATGCATGCAAATATAGCTTGTAAATAACTCATTCATATATATTGGTTAAATAGATGAATTTTTTTCCCCTCCAAGTAAGCCAGAATGGAAAGTGGCAAAGGGCTTGCCTGCCTTTAAATAACCATGGTGGCCCAAGGGTGTAACCAGAAGAAGGTCTTTCTGCAGCTTCCATCAATCTCCAATCCACATCCAAAAGGCAAATCGTTCAGTTGATTCAGAGCTGGACTTTTAGTCTCATAAAGGGGACAGGTTGGCAAAGTTGAAAAAAGAACAGCAGGTGATGCAATAGTACCATAGAACTGCTAAAAAATGGAACTTAAAAGATGAGGCTGGAATTCTAACAAAAAGAATTTCTAGAATCAATTTGACCAAAATTGTACTCATCCTGCTAAACTTAGTCCACCAGGCTCATATGTTAAAATTAAAAGTTTTGGAACAATGACAATAAAACAGTCTTTAGCAAATATGATGAACAATGAAATCTGCAGTCCCAATTTATGGACTCGCCGTCAAATGCTTATAGAACCACAATCTCAAAGAACCTTGATTGACATGTACAAAACAAGCATTTGACATAACATGTAGAAGCCTCGAAGACTCATGACACCTCTATATTCTAGTCCAGTGCAAAATGTAAAATTTAGGACTCGTTTGGTTCGTAGGAAGAGGTGGGGGAAAAGTGTGGTTCACGGGAAAATGAAGAAATAGCTCATGCTTGGCAAGAGTTTTCAAAAGAGAAAGATGGAAAAGTAGCATTCCCATTCCCATGAGAATAAGATTTCATATTTCATGGGATAGAAAAACCCATGCGGGACATGAAAAAGTCTAATTCCTACCAACTGGGAATTGGCATAATTTTTTCCAAATATACCCTTAAATTTTTAGATAAAATAGGATAAGATATTTCCCTTGATTAAAGGTATAACAAGTAGTTTACATAACTTTCTCATAAAAATAGATGCTCAACCAAATATAAGCCATTCTGAAATATGCCACTTCCCATGGTCAACCAAGCATGCAACAATTATTTCTCGGGCATCATATATTTAGGCATCAGCTTCCCCCTCCCCCTCCCCCCCCCCAAAAAAAAAAAAAATTACAGTAAAGAAAAATTCTTTCCGCAAACCAAACGAGTCCTTAAAATGAATGGGAAACAAATGAAAGCCTCAACACCTTAGCAGTACCAGTCTGCAATTTTTGGCACTACCGGACCACTTTTTCTATCCAAAAAAATTCCATTCTGTTGATAATTAAGAGATGGGAAGAAATAGCAAAGCTGTGTTATTAATTACTCCTCCCACCTTCCTGTCAATACTCCTCAGTACAAAAACAACTACTCGAAATCAGAAACCTTAGCTTGTTTAGTACTTCAATGCAAAAAAAGTAAGCTTTTTTTTTTTTTTACTGAAAAAGGGTGCAAGCATAACAAATACACTAATTATAACTATGATTAATTAATTCTAGTCGGCAAAGATTTCCTTTTTTCACCATAAAACATCATAAATTACCAAAAAAAAAAGAGTAGAACAATGGTCATTTGGGCAAGAAACTTAGAAACCCTACTCAGGAGCCAAAGTGGAGAAATAAAAGCTCTAAACTCATCTTCAATTTGGCAAAACGAATTCTACGGGAGGATCCCAGTGAAACCCTGGACAAGGAAACACATACCTTGGAGGTCGAAGCCGAACTACGGCCAGGCAAGATCCCTAAGTTGACTTGACTGAGAGGAGCAAAGAGCGAAGCAAGAGGCTGTTCCTTCTAAAATTTAAAGAGACGAAAGGGGGACGCTATCGGAACTCGGTCGAGATCTATCAAACGTGGCGACCACTTGGGGGGATTTGGATCCACCGTATCCAATGAGATCTCCCCGTGTGTCCAGTTGGATTGGGCTTGTCCGGTTTCTTTCGGATCCAGCGGGACCACCCAAGCGTCATCATAATAAAAAAAATGGAAAAAAGAAAAAATATTTTTTTAAAAAAAGAGATGATCTTTCGTTTGGTAGTTTGGCAGGAGATCTTGTGGTATGTCAAAAATTATTCATGCGAATCAACAACATCATCCAAATCTTGAGAATCTTTTTGAGAATCCTATCATGAGCATTATGATCAACGAAATCCTTATCAATATCCACTAAAATGATAGTTTTCTTAAAATGCTATCATGATGAGCAACGAAATCCTCGTCGGTATCCACTAAAATGATTTAGTGAATCTTGGCAAGGGTCTTGTTGATGGGGATTTGATGAATGTTGCTAAGATTTTGATACATCTTGTGAGTCCGTACATATACATATATATACACACACACATATACATTTGGGCCTTAGGCTTTGTTTGGGGAAGTTTTTGGAGGGCGAAAAAGCACTTTTAGATTGAAAAAAAAAGGTGTTTGATAAAAATTTCAAAAAGCTATTTTAGCTTTTTCAGAAAGCTAAAAACAGCTTTTTGGGAGAAGCTCCATTTTGGCGCTTTACGAAAAAGCTGCTTTGAGCTTTGTCGAGAAGCTGTTTTTTTAACCAAAATACCCCCATTTAAAAGCTCCTTTTTCCTTCCAAAACCTTCCATCCCGCCGCCTCTTCCTCTCTCACCCATCCCCCTCCCTCTCCCTCTCTATCTTCTTCTTCCTCTTAGCGTCGTTGCCTCCGTTGTTTTTTTTTTTTTTTTTTTGCTTTTGTTTTGGGAGGCAGTCCGTGGCTGCTCACAGTGGTAGCCACCACGCAGGCCACCACCCATGGCCGGCGATCCCTCTGCAGGTCGTCGCGACGTCCCCTGTGGCGCTCGGCTGGCCCGTGGAGTGCTCGGGCTCGACCGTGGGGTGGCCGGGCCTCCGCCAGCCGCGGGAGCGCGGCGTCCCAACCGCGAGACTGGAGAGGCGAGCCACAACAAAACCCCCATGGCGGCCCCCTCCTGTGGCCGCCGCGGCTCGGCCCCCTTCCGGTGTCGTCGGCCTCATGGGAGGAGAAGAAAGGATAAGAAGGGGAGAAAGGAAGGAAGGAGAAGAAGAGAAGAAAAAAGAAAAGAAAAAGAAAAGAAAAAAATAAGAAAAGGAAAGAAATAGAAGAGAAGGAAAGAAAAAAGAGAAGAAAAAAAGAAAAGGAGAGAAAAAGAAAAGAAAAGAAAAGAAAAGAAATAAATAAATAAATATGTAGTTAAATGAATGAATAAATAAATAAATAAGATAATAAATAAATATATTTCAATAAAATAAAATAATAAATAAATAACTAAATAAATAATCAGCTAGTGGCAAATAATCTGATCTAAATAAATAAATAAATAAAAATATTAGTAATTATTTAACTATTTTTATCACCAAGCTAGAAAATTTGTTAGAGAGATAAATGGTCATAGGGTGAAAAATTAATTTACACTAATAATTATAATATTTTATACATTTATTATTGTATTATATTACATTATAACATAATATATTGATATGTTATGTTAAATAATTTTATATTATATTAAATTATTTTATAGTATACAATGTTATAGTACTATATTATAGTAATATTATATTACATTACATTAATAGTATACTATATCATATATTTATGTATTAATATATATTATATTTTATTATACTCTGTTGTATAATACTAGTAATATCCTTTATGGTCATCTTATCTCACAAAAGTATTTTCTCAGTTTGTTTATCAAACACATATTAAAGTGTTATAAAAATTCTACTTCAGAAAGCTCTACTTCCAAAAGCTCAACTGCCAACAGCTCCCCCAAATAGAGCTTTAATGTTTTGCCCAGGCCCATGCTTTTTGCCTACTTCACCAAGTCACCATCACGTTGGAGGTTCAACCATGGCGAGATAAACTAAGGACTTGATTAATCTCAAGGGGTATATTATTAGCTTCTAAAAAGTTAAACCATGGGTATAATCAACTGGCATGTGAGAATAGATTGTTTGGATGATCTGATCTAATGGTTGAACCTCATTTAAAAAGGCTAATCAAAAAGTATTTTTAGATTTTCTTAGTCCTGTATAAATACTCAAGATTTTCTCAAACCGATGTGGCATTAAATATACGCTCACACGAGACTTCGCATATTGCCCTCGTTAGTTTATAATAATAAAGCAGTGTAGCCGGACCATTGCATGTCTATGGTTTTCTTCCCTCTCCTCTCTCCCTCTCTCTCTCCTCTATTGTGCATTTTTTTGTACATTGCTCCATCTGGCATGCAGTTCATTTATCCATATCCTTTTAAACTTTTATGTGTCTTCTCTTTTCTTCGAGAGACCGTTGCATATCTAATTTTTATAGGGTAGCTGGTGCATGAATGAAGTTGAAAATGGCCCAGCAAATGGCCATTGATGGCCGGATTTAATCCGGCTGTCAGTTATATTTTTGGGGGGCCTATATAAAGCCCCCCCTTTTCCCTAGTTGAAGGCACATGAAGAAAATCTCTCCTCTTGCATATTTTTATGTTCTCTCTGAAAGAGTAGATGCCCTACAAGCCAATCGCAATATGTATTGCGAAAGGTTTTTTCTTTTGATTTGTCCAAATCATGTACATGACATTTAAATATGAATAAAGGCGTTATGTTTTATCATATGCTGTTGATTATATTTATGATAAACTCCTTAGATTAGGGCAATGGTTTTAAGACTATGATGAGATCATACTAGTGAGACTTAAAATCCTAAAATCCTAATCTTAAATATTCCCAGTCATTGGTACATTGAGTCGGGGATCAATGATTACCGGAAAGACTGGCATGTCTTATGTATGCTCGATGCAGAGGATGATTGATCTCACAATCATTTGTGTGGAGACACTAATACAAAGATGTGGGTGCTCATTAGAGGAATGAGTTCACTGAATTGACCTACAAAGAGAAATCTTATGAAGTCTTACTTACATGTCAAAAGATGATTCTCTTAGTGGGAGTTGTGCAACTGATCCTATGACCTGAGATCACCATGGTATCTTGTGCACATGAACCCATATTTTGGTTTACACTCATTCATGACAATAAGTTATGTACGAGGTCTTCTGGATATGGTGAATTGTGTACGAAGATTATGAGTAGGTCAACAAGGAATTAATCACTTCTAGTAAGAGAAGATAGCATCCTATTTATTCTAATCATATGATAATTCAGGAAGCCTTTGATCAAAGCAGAATGAAAATTAGAAAGAGTTTCTACTATTTCATTATTTGAATTATTATTAAAAGATTGAGAAAAATATGAATATGAAATTGAGTTTGACATATATTCATACTCATATACATATTTGGGATGCAGTTTGATTAAAGGATTGAATTGCATGGTAACTTGCCACTGAAGGGTATTTTTGGTATTTCCACCAAATTCCATATTTTTCGGGTAGACATGACACGTTGCTAGACGTCAATCTTGTCTTATAGGTTTGATCGAATTAAAGAGTTTAATTCGATCACCAATTAGAAAGGATTCTAATTGTTAAGTTTGGGTTCGCGCAGTTTGGACTTAAATCGATTAGAAAAGTTCTAATCAAGTTGGGTCAACTTGCACTCACACCTATTGCTGGCTAAGTATGGAACCCAATGGGTCACACACAAGAAAACTTATTAAGGGTCTAATTGGATTAGATCATGTTTGCAAGATAGACATCCTAGCAGGTGTTGCAAACCCTTAGCTCTTGATTCGAATTGAATTCGAATCTGATTCTTAATTGATCTAATTTGATTAGATCATCTTCTAATATGGGTTAGCCAAGAGTTGGCACCTAATTGGCTTGGTTTGAGTCTAATTGGATTAGATTTAATAAATCATTCAATCTAGACCGTTAGATCTTGATCTACCGTTGGATGAAGACATAATGGAGAGTTGGTTTAACCCAATTGGATTGGGTTAGAGGATGGCTATCATAATTGACCATTGGATCTTAATCCCACCATTGGATGAAGACATAATGGGTCAAGTAAATGGCGCCTTGCATTGGAGCCCTTGGATCATCATCATGAAAGATCAAGAGGTGAGGCATGATGGACATGTGATTAGCATGTGATGTTGACTTGGTCAAAATATGGCACCACATGAAAGGACATATCATTTGATACACCTCTTCACTTGATCTGCACCTCCTCTTATTTGATATGGCCCTTAAATGATGTCCTTTCATGAAAGGATGTGTGGATGGGATGCATCCCTTGGAGATGCATCCCTACACCTATTATAAATAGGCTAGCACTCCATGGGTTTCATCATTCCAACTCCACCCCACTCTTCTCTTCTTTCTTTCTTATATTAGTTTCTTTCTTTCTAGCATTGCTTCTAGTGTGTCCTAAGCCAAGACAAGGTGGTCTTCTTTAGGACAAAAGGATTAGAAGTAATTTTAGAAGGTTAAAGAAAAATAGAAAGAAAGGAAAGCAAGCCATTAGAGTTCTTTAAGAATTCTGCATTAAGGATCAAAGTCTTTGGAGCTTAAGACTTAAATCAAGTTTTCGTGTGGATCAACGTTGGAGGGTGAACACTTGGGCACCTAGTGGAAATTCTGCATATTGGATTAGCGTTAGAGGTATTCTTCTATTTCTGCATTTATATTATATTATTTGATTGCTTCCATTAAGGTGATCTTGGCTTATAAGGGTTTTATGTTAAGAAACTTTATCAAGAAATTTTTAAAATTCCTAACTTCCGCTGTGCATTATAACATGCTAAAACCCTTCAGTGGTATCAGAGCCATCCTTAATTGGTTTAATCAAATAATTATGTATGATGTATGATTATTAATTTACTATGAGATAGTAATGTCATATGCTTAGAGAAATGCTGAAATGTATGATTAATATATGATATGTTATGTAATAAAATATCATGATATGAAATTTTCCATATGAAAATATGTTGAAGCATGTTAATTAATTGCTTATGATTTATACATGCTATGAGATAGCCATGATGCATAATCGTTTATTTTAGACATGTTAAATGTATGTTACAATTAAAGAATGTGCTAGAGACTAGTAAGCCCTCAATAAAAATTATATTAAGTCATAGTGTTGAAAAACTTTGAGCTAACCCATTCTAGAACAATTAATCTAATTGGTGTCTAAGGAAAGCACTAAAGGTGGTTACTTAATTAGGACCTTACTCTCTGAGTAAGGGGAGCCTCCCACCTGCTTACCTGGCCAATTGTTTGATTGCCTATTATGGATAAGCTTAATATTGATATAACACTATTGATAGCCTTCCTTCATGCCTCGATATTATTATGTCAAGATCCATGCTAGTTTGTTGTGTTAACACAAGACTTGCAATGGGGACTGATGTTATACTGTCTTGGTGCATTAAGATGCTTATGGCATATTTTAATATATATTGCCTTGTTGTGCAACCACAAAGGCAATATTATTCGAATATGACTATATGGAAATGAAGGGTTTGACTTAACTAAAATATTATTGTTTGTTGTGCTAACACAAGGCAATAAGTATTTTAAGAGGACAAGATAAAGTTGAGAATTGCATGAGATGCAATTGGAAAGAGTTTCCTACCTTTGAACTCATAAGAGTTTGTTGTGTAAACACAAGGCTTTTTATGATGAATTAGGATCTCAACCCTACTAAGAAAAATTATATTTTCACGTTTATCATAGGAGAGGGCTATGATATTCGATAAAAATAGTAGGAGACAAATTAGATTAAAGTCCTTATCTAGTTGCAAACATGTCATCATGATTGGTCTGCTTATATTAGTTTTGTTCTTGCATATGTAGAATTATTAAATGGCTTCTTCACTTTCACTAAGAGGCATCTTAGATGCCAACAAGTTGACCGGACCAAACTATGTGGACTGGTTGAGGAATTTAAAGATAGTACTCACTCAGGAGAAAATTTCCTATATACTTGAAACTCCTGATCTTGGAGATCTAGGGGATGATGCTACAGAAGAGGAGGTTGCCACATATAAGATGTGGAAAAATGACAGTGTGACTGTCAAATGTATCATACTTGCCTCTATGAACAATGAATTACAGAGGCAACATGAAGGCATGGACACTCAATCCATACTTCTCAATTTAAAAGAGTTGTATGGAGAACAAAGCAGGACTGCTAGGTATGAGATATCTAAGCAGTTGTTCCGTGCTAGAATGAATGAAGGAACTCCAGTGCAAAACCATGTTCTTATGGTTATAGACTTGATCACCAGATTAAGTCAATTAGGTTTTGCTATGGATAGTGAGCTCAGTCAGGATTTGATCCTGCAATCACTGCCTGATTCATTCTCTCAGTTTGTTGTGAACTTTCACATGAACAAGCTGAACACCTCCCTGCCCGAGCTGTTAAATATGCTCAAAACAGCTGAAGGGCATATTAGGAAGGATAAAGGTCCACTCCTTCTTATAAATAGCACCTCTATGAGGAAATCGGAAAATAAGGGTTCTAAGAAACGATTGAACCCCAAGAGTAGCATCAAAAAGAAAAAAGGAAAGAAAAACTCCGGATCAAGTACCTGTTTTCATTGCGGCAAAGCTGGCCACTGGAAAAGGAATTGCAAGAGTTTTCTTGCAAGTATGAAGACCGATGCAAGAGTTGCATCAAAAGGTATGTTTATGTTACATGCCAACTTGTCATTAAGTTCTTCAAATTCAAATTCATGGGTATTGGATACCGGCTGTGGTTTTCACATTTGCAAATCTTTGGATGGACTACAGAAAATTAAAATTTTGAAGAAAGGTGACTTCGAGCTGTATGGCGCTGGAGGAGAGTCCATCCAGGCTGAAGCTGTTGGAACCTACAACTTGGAATTGCCTTCGGGAAAGCTCCTACAATTAGAAGATTGTTATTATATGCCCAAAATTATTAGAAATGTAATTTCCATTCCTTTGTTGTTAAAGAAAGGTTTTGAAATTAATGGAAAGGGCAATGGTTGCTCTATTTATTTTTCTAATAAGCATCTTTGCAATGGCATTATGGAAAATGGTCTTCTAGTTTTATTACTTAATGACAATGTCTTTCATATTAATAAAAGCAATAAAAGAAAGAGAGAGGAAGTGAATAATACCCTCCTTTGGCATTGCCGACTTGGTCACATAAGTGAATCAAGAATCAACAAGTTATACAAAGAAGAGTTCTTTGATCCTTATGATTATGAATCATTAGGAACTTGTGAATCTTGTCTTATGGGAAAAATGACTAAGTCTCCATTCACTGGACATGGAGAAAGGGCAAGTGAGTTATTAGGACTTATACATACAGATGTATGTGGTCCTATGACAACTCCAGCTAGAGGTGGATACTCTTACTTCATCACATTCACTGATGATTTATCAAGGTTCGGATTTGTGTATCTTATGAAATATAAATACGAAGCCTTTGATAAGTTTAAAGAGTATCAAAGTATGGTTGAAAAACAAACCGGAAAGTGTATTAAAATCCTTCGATCTGATCGAGGAGGTGAATACCTTTCTAGTGAATTTTTAAATCATCTTAAAGAAAAGGGCATTCTCTCTGAATGGACACCTCCGTATACGCCACAACTAAATGGTGTAGCTGAACAGAGGAATCGTACTCTATTAGATATGGTAAGGTCCATGATGTGCTTTACAGATCTTCCTATTTCCTTCTGGGGTTATGCCTTAGAAACTGCTACATATGTGCTAAACAGGATACCTTCAAAATCTGTATCTAGTACTCCATATGAGATATGGAGAGATAGAAAACCCAATCTTAAATATTTTAAAATATGGGGCTGCCAAGCATATGTCAAAAGAAATTTTGGACATAAGCTAAGTGCTAGATCAGATAAATGTACATTTATAGGTTATTCCAAAGAAAGTATTGGATATCTCTTCTATCACCCTACTGAACAAAAGGTATTTGTTAGTAGGCATGCCACTTTCTTAGAAAAAGAATTTATCTTAGAAAAGGGCAGTGAAAGAAGAATTGAACTTAATGAAGTTCAAGACCTACAAATAGAAACACAAGAAATTCTTCAACCAGATGTACCCATTGATGAAGTACAACCACAACACACATCTCCTCTCCAAAGGTCAGATAGAGTGCGAAATGCACCTAAGAGGTATGGGTTTATCATTGAGAATGATGAAGCCCACATCGTCGAAAATGATGATCCTCTAACCTATTCGGAAGCTATCATGAGTAATGACTCTAACAAATGGTTAGAAGCTATGAAATCCGAAATAGACTCTATGTATACCAACCAAGTATGGACTTTGGTTGATGCACCAGAAGGTGTAAACCCTATAGGTTGCAAATGGGTCTATAAGAAGAAGATTGGAGCAGATGGCCAAGTAGAAACCTACAAGGCTAGATTAGTGGCAAAAGGTTTCAGGCAAAAGCAAGGAATTGACTATGATGAAACTTTTTCACCAGTTGCCATGCTTAAATCTATTCGGATTTTGCTTGCAATAGCTGCATACTATGATTATGAAATTTGGCAGATGGATGTCAAAACCGCCTTCCTTAATGGTTATCTTGAGGAAGAGGTTTACATGACACAGCCAGAAGGATTTGTCTCAAGTGGGAGAGCAAATCAAGTATGCAAGCTTAAGAGATCCATTTATGGATTAAAGCAAGCATTGAGGAGTTAGAACATCCGTTTTGATACAACAGTCAAAGAGTTTGGTTTTATCAAAAATGTGGATGAACCATGTGTGTACAAGAAGACTAGTGGGAGTGCCGTTGTCTTCTTAATATTGTATGTAGATGACATACTAATCATTGAAAACGATATTCCAATGTTACAATCGGTCAAGACTTGGCTATCAAAAAGCTTTTCCATGAAAGACTTGGGAGAAGCATCCTATATACTTGGTATAAAGATCTATAGGGATAGATCTAAAAGGATGTTAGGCTTGTCCCAATCTAAGTACATAGATCGTGTGCTGAAAAGATTCAGCATGGAAGGAAGTAAAAGAGGTTACTTACCTATGAGTCAAGGCATACGTCTCTCTAAGAAGATGTCTCCTAAGACATCTGAAGAGAGGAATAGAATGAATTCTATTCCCTATGCTTCGGCAGTAGGATCAATTATGTATGCTATGCTATGTACTAGGCCTGATGTTGCTTATGCCTTAGGCATAACAAGCAGATTCCAGGCTGATCCAGGAGAAAATCATTGGATAGCTGTGAAAAATATTCTTAAGTACTTAAGAAGGACTAAAGATATTTTTCTAATTTATGGAGGATCTGAGTTGAAACTAGAAGGATTTTCTGATTCTAGTTTTCAATCAGATCCAGATGATAGCAAGTCCACTTCAGGGTATGTCTTTATCCTAAATGGTGGTGCAGTGAGCTGGAAGAGTTCCAAGCAGCAAATTGTAGCTGACTCAACTACTGAGGCAGAATACATCGCTGTAAGTGAAGCCGCTAAGGAAGCTGTCTGGATGAAGAAGTTCATCGCTGAGTTGGGAGTAGTTCCTGAGATTGCTGGACCAGTTTCAGTTTATTGTGACAACACTGGAGCTGTTGCTCAAGCAAAGGAACCAAGATCTCATCACAAATCCAAGCACATTCTAAGACGCTTCCACCTCGTTCGAGAGATCGTCGAGAGACAAGACATAGTCATTGAATGAGTAGACACAAAGAACAACTTAGCAGACCCGTTCACTAAAGCTCTACCACAACAGCAGTTCGATCGCCACCTCGATTGTATGGGGATAAAATATAAGAGCGATTGGCTTTAGTGCAAGTGGGAGATTGAAAGAGTAGATGCCCTACAAGCCAATCGCAATATGTATTGCGAAAGGTTTTTTCTTTTGATTTGTCCAAATCATGTACATGACATTTAAATATGAATAAAGGCGTTATGTTTTATCATATGCTGTTGATTATATTTATGATAAACTCCTTAGATTAGGGCAATGGTTTTAAGACTATGATGAGATCATACTAGTGAGACTTAAAATCCTAAAATCCTAATCTTAAATATTCCCAGTCATTGGTACATTGAGTCGGGGATCAATGATTACCGGAAAGACTGGCATGTCTTATGTATGCTCGATGCAGAGGATGATTGATCTCACAATCATTTGTGTGGAGACACTAATACAAAGATGTGGGTGCTCATTAGAGGAATGAGTTCACTGAATTGACCTACAAAGAGAAATCTTATGAAGTCTTACTTACATGTCAAAAGATGATTCTCTTAGTGGGAGTTGTGCAACTGATCCTATGACCTGAGATCACCATGGTATCTTGTGCACATGAACCCATATTTTGGTTTACACTCATTCATGACAATAAGTTATGTACGAGGTCTTCTGGATATGGTGAATTGTGTACGAAGATTATGAGTAGGTCAACAAGGAATTAATCACTTCTAGTAAGAGAAGATAGCATCCTATTTATTCTAATCATATGATAATTCAGGAAGCCTTTGATCAAAGCAGAATGAAAATTAGAAAGAGTTTCTACTATTTCATTATTTGAATTATTATTAAAAGATTGAGAAAAATATGAATATGAAATTGAGTTTGACATATATTCATACTCATATACATATTTGGGATGCAGTTTGATTAAAGGATTGAATTGCATGGTAACTTGCCACTGAAGGGTATTTTTGGTATTTCCACCAAATTCCATATTTTTCGGGTAGACATGACACGTTGCTAGACGTCAATCTTGTCTTATAGGTTTGATCGAATTAAAGAGTTTAATTCGATCACCAATTAGAAAGGATTCTAATTGTTAAGTTTGGGTTCGCGCAGTTTGGACTTAAATCGATTAGAAAAGTTCTAATCAAGTTGGGTCAACTTGCACTCACACCTATTGCTGGCTAAGTATGGAACCCAATGGGTCACACACAAGAAAACTTATTAAGGGTCTAATTGGATTAGATCATGTTTGCAAGATAGACATCCTAGCAGGTGTTGCAAACCCTTAGCTCTTGATTCGAATTGAATTCGAATCTGATTCTTAATTGATCTAATTTGATTAGATCATCTTCTAATATGGGTTAGCCAAGAGTTGGCACCTAATTGGCTTGGTTTGAGTCTAATTGGATTAGATTTAATAAATCATTCAATCTAGACCGTTAGATCTTGATCTACCGTTGGATGAAGACATAATGGAGAGTTGGTTTAACCCAATTGGATTGGGTTAGAGGATGGCTATCATAATTGACCATTGGATCTTAATCCCACCATTGGATGAAGACATAATGGGTCAAGTAAATGGCGCCTTGCATTGGAGCCCTTGGATCATCATCATGAAAGATCAAGAGGTGAGGCATGATGGACATGTGATTAGCATGTGATGTTGACTTGGTCAAAATATGGCACCACATGAAAGGACATATCATTTGATACACCTCTTCACTTGATCTGCACCTCCTCTTATTTGATATGGCCCTTAAATGATGTCCTTTCATGAAAGGATGTGTGGATGGGATGCATCCCTTGGAGATGCATCCCTACACCTATTATAAATAGGCTAGCACTCCATGGGTTTCATCATTCCAACTCCACCCCACTCTTCTCTTCTTTCTTTCTTATATTAGTTTCTTTCTTTCTAGCATTGCTTCTAGTGTGTCCTAAGCCAAGACAAGGTGGTCTTCTTTAGGACAAAAGGATTAGAAGTAATTTTAGAAGGTTAAAGAAAAATAGAAAGAAAGGAAAGCAAGCCATTAGAGTTCTTTAAGAATTCTGCATTAAGGATCAAAGTCTTTGGAGCTTAAGACTTAAATCAAGTTTTCGTGTGGATCAACGTTGGAGGGTGAACACTTGGGCACCTAGTGGAAATTCTGCATATTGGATTAGCGTTAGAGGTATTCTTCTATTTCTGCATTTATATTATATTATTTGATTGCTTCCATTAAGGTGATCTTGGCTTATAAGGGTTTTATGTTAAGAAACTTTATCAAGAAATTTTTAAAATTCCTAACTTCCGCTGTGCATTATAACATGCTAAAACCCTTCACTCTCTTGATTGGGGCATTCAGGCTGTGGAAATAGTGGACGTTACTCTTGTAGTACGTTCCTTCACTGAATAGAAACTCTGGCGGATCAAGCTTTGGAGGTTCAAACTTCAGAACACGTGAAACAATCCTTGAAGGATCAAATTTTTAAGATTACTAGGTATGCAAATTTCCGCTGCAATATTTATTTGCATACTTGATGTTGGTTCATAGTATTTCTAACACATCTCACCTTTAAAATCATTGCATCAGATGGCAGGTTCTCTCCTAATTAAGCTTGGGAAGGGCAGTGTTATCAGGTGTACTCCTGAGGGGAAGGGAAGGTGGAGGTCTACTCTGTTCATAGAGCCAATTGATTTGCAGTCTGCCGGTTGACATAAAACAACTTTTTTTTTTTTTAAATTTGAGGAGCTGTTGTATGGTCTGGAGATCATATATCAGTACCATACCCATGCAACTCAGCATATCAGTTCCCTCTAGCAAGTAGGTAGGCGACAACACTTTAATTTATGGCTTAGGTCTAGGCAGGTATATATGTTAAAAATTGCTGTAATTCCTCTATTCATTAATCAGTATATTTCTCGGTTGTCCATACTTGTTTATATGTAATAGTAACAATGCCCCATTAATAAATCTAAACTTTTTTTTTTTTTTTTGTTAAAGCTGTATGTTTCAATCTCATTTGAGATGGTGTCTAAGATGAAATATATTTAGCTGCAAGCAAAACTTCTCGACAAGGCCAGATGCCTGTTTCTAGGTGAGTTCTCTCTTGCATTTCATTTCAATATCTATATGATTTACTAGTGTTGATAGATAAAAATGTTTACTCTTTTTGTTGTTCTGTAACTTTAAATGTTTACTATAGGATCCCGTGCATTAGTGCTGGTATGATCACAACTGGGCAGTTCAGATCTAGAGGTGTGCTTCTCTCCTATGCAGCGGGCAGTGGAGTCAGCTGAGGCTTTTCTGTGCTTCTTGAGGGATTTCTTTCGGAGACCGAGTTCTGCGGAGCGGGGCACCTTTTGTGCTTACCTGATCTACTACATTTGGTCAGACAGGAATGTTCGTCTCTTCGAGGGGAGGAGGAAGCTCGTGAGGACGGTTGTGGATAGAGCTCATCTACATACTGCGGAGATCACCATAGCTACCGCTGAGACTTTATTTGGGATGGCTAGGAACATCTGGGACCCCCGCTCTACTGTTGCAGCGTCGAGGTTCGTCCTTTTCTCTTGGGTTCCCCCACCCTCTGGCCATCTTAAGGTGAACTTCGATGGTGGTGTGACTGTTGGGAATTGTATCCTAAATGTCAATCGTCAGCATATTGATGATTGAATATTGTAAATAAATTGACAAATTAATAAAGTATTATTTGGCATTATTCATCATTTCATCTTCAAATGAACTCTTATATGATGAAGTCCTTAGGACTTATGTTATGATAAAGAAGGATTTATCTTTGAGTCCTTAAACTTGTTCGCGACCAAATGATATGTTGTTACTAGGACGACAACATTATCGAGATTAGGTCGTTGTGTGACATATACGTTGGTTGTCCTCTTAACCAAGGAGTGTGGAGACACTGGTATGCCATACAGGTGAAGTGTAGGAGTACATTTCACTGAACGTGACCAATTCCGGAACGCTCTACTGTCGAGAGATGTTCCGAGTGGATATGGGTATAAGTTTGGCCCTCTGACCTGAGACCGCAACCTGTGACTAGCAAGCAACTCACTGTACTTTGGTACCGGACTACCTAAATTTCTAATTCAGTGACGGAAGGTCACTGGGTGCAGTCAAGTACTTGCGTAGTCAGTTGTGAGTCAAGATGGAATTGACCCCTCCTGGAAACAGGAATAATGTCTTGTGATTAATTTAGCAAAACCTTGGCCAGGGTAATCCCAGTGAGGAGTCACGGGATATCTAAAGTTAATCACATAATGGATGTACTAATTATAGGGTTGACAGTGAGCTCTAAGTCATCCTGGCATTAAGAGTCAAAGGGATTGAATTATACAGTAACCATAGTTCAGGGTTTCAGAATATTTGCTTCGCATATATTCGGCCTATTCGGACGTCGGGTACTATTGCTAGATGGTCACATCGATTAGTGTAGGAAGTCGTTCCTATACTACCGGCTTAGGTTCGAACCTATGAGGTCACACGCATAGAAGATTCCTGATTGATCAAGAAGGCTGATGAATGATTAAGAATCATTCAGGGGTAATTTGGTCAATTCGATTGGCAAATTATCTTATAAAATAATTAAAGTAATTATCGGAGGATTAATTAGTAATTAGATTGCTAATGAACTCAATTGGATTGAGTAATTAGACTAAGGATGAGCCAAATTGAATTAGATTCAATTCTGGGCTCAATCAGGGTTTTTGACCTGATTGGATTAGGTCTGAATCAAGAGGACTTAGGTTGACCAAATTAAATTAGATTAAATTTGTGCTTAATTAGGGATTGACCTAATTGGATTAGGTTCAACCCATGGTAATTGAATCATTCTAATTGTTAGGATTTAATTAAATTAAATGGGTTTGATCTGAAACTATTCGGATCTTGAAATCCACTTGTCACATATCCATGCATGGCGCCATAAATTTATTTTTAATATGATTAAAAATTAATTTAATTTATTTAATGGTGCCATGGGACACTTGGCAACATCAGGGACCTCTTTCATCATTAGATGGGTCGAAATGGAGAGATAAATTCATGAAAAGAATTGGATAAGATCAAATTCTCTCTCTTCATGACATATGCCATCCTTATCTTTATCTCACTTCTAATTAAGGTTGAATTTCGAATTTAATCACCACAAAATCACCACGTGACCCTCTAATCTGATTAGGGGCATGGGAATTTCGAAATTGAAAGAGGGAAGTGGCAACATGATGAATGGTTTAGATTAGATCAAGCTTCATCATGTAATGGCACATGAACTTGAATTTTGAATTCAAAATTCAAAACCCCACAAAATCCTCCACAAATATGGGATGGTTGGCATGAAGTTAGGTAGGAGAGCAACATTAAAAGGACCTCCATCATCTGGTGGTCGAATTCAAGGAAAAAAGAGAGAAAAAGAAGAAGAAAAAAGGGAAAAGAAAAGAGAGGAACCCTAGTTCATGCATGGAAAAATTCTGCATTCAATCTAGCTGACTTCTTCCTCCTCTAAGTCCATCGCGCCATTAGTGTTAGGGGTCCCTGATAAGAGTCTTTAGATCAGATCTAAGTCCTCTTCAATCCCTTTAAACCTTTCCTCCAAGTTCTTCCAAGAAGGCGGATCAAAAGTTGATAATGTTTGGAAGATCAAATTTCAGCCTCAAGAAATTCTGCGCAAGCTAGCACTTCCGCAGGATTGGATCTCTTCAGGAACTTCGCGTGGACTTCTCGTAGAGGCCATTCGTGTGCGTGGCTGCGAAGTCGAGGATCAGATCCACAAGTTTCATCCATCATAAAAGGTATTAATCCTACATTAATCTTTTATTATGGTGTCAAGATCTAGGTCTGATTCCCCGAGGTTTTACCCTCTTTTGGGGCTCCTCACGGAGATATCTCCAGAATCCATTCAATGGATATTCGGAGATTAATCGGAATAGAGTTCTTAAGTTTCAGATCTGATAGTTAATCATGCATGAAAGTTTTAGCATAATTGTTTAAACGATTCCGGCATAATCCTATGTGTTCTTAAGGTGCTGATTTCTAGATTTGATCTTGCAAGCATGCATGAATTAAATTGTTTGATTCGATTTTTTCGCTGCGTTTTAAAACTTAAAAAGAACTACGTATGGCTTGATCCCCCTTATGAAGGGGTACGTAGGCAACCCGATCAGGTTCAGCCATGGTTTTAAAAAAAAAAAAAAAATCCGCATGCTTAACACCGAAGAACCTAGGATTCACTTTCAGTGGTATCAGAGCCAGGTTCATGTTTAAACTTTTATGTTTTAATTCTTGTAATTAAATCTGAAATCATGAGCATGCTTAGATTAGATCTAAAGTATTTTTTATGATTGATTTAATTGCTGATTATGCATGATTAACTAGATCTGAAATTTTGAATGCATATGATGCATGTTTGTGTTAAGATTTGTAACATAAATAAATCTGAAATCATAATATTGTTTATATTAGATCTAAATAAAATTTATGATTCATATGATCTCTGATTTTAATGAACAAATCAGATCTGAAAATAAAAGTGAAAAAACAAATACATAAGATGTATGTTGTTTGTATTAATTCATGTTGTTATGTATATGTGATGCATGAACATTAAATATAATGACTTAAACATGAATTTAATCTGATTACATGTGATTAATTACAAAAACTCAGATCTGAAAATATGTTTTAAGAACTGAAAGATTGTAATTAATATGTAATTAAAAAGAAATATGCAATGATCAAAACTTTCATAAGTCTAAACTTAATTGAGAATTAAGTGTTATGAAATAGAATTGTAACTCAATTAATTGACATTGCATAATTCTTTGGGCATATGGGTTAGCTTGAATCAAGTTCCTAGGATTGGGTTAGACCTAAGGTTAGAATCATACATGGACAAATAGAATTAATTGATCAAATCTAATTAAGTAGTAACTAGATTAGGTCAAGAAAATTCTAGATCAATTTACAATAGTTGTAGATGGATCAAGTCCATGTCTTTGATTAGACCAAGATGGAACTTGATTTAGGCTCAGAGGTGTAGCCCGAGTCATTTGAGTAATCAAATCGAAATTGATTAACCAGTCGGTGTCTAAGGTAAGTTTGGCAGTTTTGATCGGTGGTTTTTAATTGGGAGCTACTCGCACTGATTCGTCTTTGCCGAGTTAATGGCATATCCCTTCCACCGATCTCACTTACCTGGCCGACATGGTCAATCACATTTTGATTGGATCACTTAATGATTCGAGTTAGCCCATGCCTATAAGAAAAATCAGTTTGATTGATTTAGGTGTCTCCTTAACCGGTTTGAGTCTAATCTGATTTGGTGAAGTCAGTGGGAGAAATTAGACTAACCGGATCTTCTCATCTATCCTAATTATGAAATCCTCTAAAATTATTAGGTCCTTAAAATGAAATGGTTATGGGGATAACTAGGTCATAGCCTCCCATTAAGTTGGGTGATAATGGGTCCAATGTTTTGATAATTATTGGAGGCGCGACACGCCTGGTACTTATCAAGCATTGGAATTGTCATTCAATATATGATGAGTTAAGTGTACCTTCAATAGGCGGTCAGGTGAGCCGAGCCACACTCGGGCTTGGTCATCTATTAGTTGATTAGACTTAACCCTATCATTTAATGGTTGGACCTGACTAGGGTATTCGGTGGAGGCGCCACACGCCTGCCGAAGAACCTAGGGCAAAATTATCACTAGAAGTTGCTTGGTGAAGCAACTGGTTTAGAACCTACCAATAGGTGCATATGGGTTAGCCGAGCCACACTCGGGCCTATATGCGATCTATTGGGTTCTAGTGCCCACTAAAGAATTAGGAGTAATTTTTCGAATTGGAGGTAGAGGCTACCAATTTGTATAAAATAGTGGAAGTATCTTTAGACTAAAGTCCAAGTCTACTGTGTTTAGTCAATTCATATACTAATAGCCAAATTTTCTTTTATGTAGAAATGGCCACAAGTTTGTCACTTCGCTCATTATTGGATAATGACAAGTTGACTAGTCCCAACTTCAATAATTGGTATAGAAAGCTGAAAACTCAGCATAGTCAGACCAAAAGGATTAAGGATGACCAAAGTCAGGCAGAATGCTTCTATTGTAAGAAGCAGGGGCATTGGAAGAGGAATTGTCCTCAGTACCTTACCTCACTTGACCCGAACAGGCTAAGCAAGAGAAAAGGGCAATCAGTTGCTGATCAAGGTATTTATATGATAACACCTTGTAATTTCTCTATATATGATAATTCAACCTGGGTATTAGATACTGGAAGTCCGTTTAATATATGCAATTCATTGCAAGGACTTCAGGTCAATGAGAGATTTGAAAACAGCGAGAGATTCCTGAATGTTGGAGATGGAAGATCTGTTCCAGTTCTAGCTTTAGGAAATCTCAAACTTGTTTTCAATTCTCATGTAGTTGTCTTGAGTGATTGTCACTATTGTCCTGCATTCTTATTGAATGTAATTTCCGTAGGCCTTTTGGCCATGAACGGTTATGAAATTTCAATAAAGAAATATTCTTGTGATATCATTATGAATGGTGTTACTGTAATGAATGGACAATTGAGCAATGGCATCTACTTGTTATCACAACCTGTTAATGTAATGTACACGTCAAGTAAGCGTCCTAGAATAGATAATGTCACGGATGTCTACCTTTGGCATCATAGGCTAGGTCATATTAACAAGAACAGGATGAACAGGTTAAGTAAAGAGGGAATCCTCAATGTTAATGATTGTGAATCATTGACAACCTGTGAGTCATGTCTTCTTGGTAAGATGACCAAATCACCTTTTACCGGAAAAGGTGAACGAGCCAGTGATTTATTGACCCTTGTACATTCTGATGTATGTGGGCCAATAAGCACAGATGCTAGAGGTGGGTATTCATATTTCATTACGTTTACAGACGACCTTTCTAGGTATGGTTATGTCTATTTAATGAGACATAAATCTGAAGCATTTGAAATGTTCAAATTGTATCGTAATGAAGTAGAAAAACAAACTGGAAAGAGTATTAAAACTCTTCGATCAGATCGAGGAGGCGAATACCTTCCAATGAGTTTTTGACATATTTAGGAGAGAATGGGATTCTCTCCCAATGGACTCCTCCTGGTACACCACAGTATAACGGTGTATCAGAAAGAAGAAATCGAACTCTGTTAGACATGGTTCGATCCATGATGGGGTTTGCAAGTCTGCCCATATCCTTTTGGGGATATGCACTTGAGTCAGCCTGCTACATTCTAAATAAGGTTCCAAGTAAGTCTGTAAATAAAACACCACATGAGATGTGGACTGGACGTAAGCCAATGCTGTCTCACCTTAGGGTTTGGGGGTGTCCAGCATATGTCAAACATTTGAAGACAGACAAACTTGAACCCAAGTCTGACAAATGTTTCTTTGTTGGTTATCCTAAAAAAACTAAAGGATATTACTTCTACTTTGCTGAAGAACAAAAGTTATTCGTAAGCAATAGAGCTGTTTTCTTAGAGAAAGAATTCCTTAGTGAAGGAACTAAAAGCTCTAATGTTGAGCTTAGGGAAGTTCAACATGTAGAAGATCCGACACCATCTACTGAACTAGTTGAGTCAGATTTGATTAGATCAGATCCAGAACCCATCTTAGATGCACCATTAAGGCGATCAGGTAGAGTACCACGTCAGCCGGACAGATACTACGGTTTCTTGGTCCAGGACGGGGATCCTGTCGAACTTGATGAAAACAATGAGGATCCGATCACCTATATGGATGCTATGCAGAGGCATGACTCTGATGCATGGCTTGGAGCCATGCAATCCGAAATGGAATCCATGAAGGTCAATGATGTATGGACATTAGTTGACCCACCCGAAGGGATTAAACCCATAGGGTGTAAGTAGATTTTCAAAAGAAAACGGGGCGCAGACGGAAAAGTAGAGACCTATAAAGCCCGTCTGGTTGCCAAGGGATATCGTCAACGTTATGGTATTGACTATGACGAGACGTTTTCTCCTGTGGCAATGCTCAAATCCATTCGGATTATGCTTGCGATAGCAGCACACTTAGATTATGAAATCTGGCAGATGGATGTTAAAACCGCTTTTCTAAATGGAGATTTAGAAGAAGAGGTGTATATGATGCAACCTGAAGGTTTTATATCTGCAGATGAGTCTAAGGTGTGCAAGCTTCAAAAATCCATTTATGGATTAAAGCAAGCTTCACGGAGTTGGAACATACGATTTGATAAGGTGATCAAATCATATGGCTTCATTAAGAATGAAGAGGAACCTTGCATTTATAAATGGGCAAATGGTTCAGTTATTATATTTCTTGTTTTGTATGTGGATGACATTCTTTTAATCGGGAATGACATTCCTGCATTACAAGGAATAAAGGTTTGGCTATCATCTCAATTTGCCATGAAGGATTTGGGAGAAGCATCTTACATCCTAGGGATGAAGATCTATAGAGATAGATCTAGAAGATTGCTTGGATTATCCCAATCCACATACATTGATACTATACTGAAAAGGTTCAGTATGATTAATTCCAAGAAAGGCTATCTTCCAATGGGCCATGGAATTAACCTCTCTAAAAGGGATTGTCCGACAACCTCTCAAGAAAGAGAGACTATGGATAGAATTCCATATGCTTCGGCAGTGGGATCTATAATGTATGCCATGACATGTACTAGACCAGACGTGGCATACTCACTAGGAGTAGTGAGTAGATACCAGTCTGATCCAGGTAGCAACTACTGGAAGTTGTCAAAACCATCCTTAAGTATTTGAGAAATACTAAAGATCAGTGGCTTGTCTACGGTGATTCTGACTTAAAACTTGAGGGATATACCGATTCAAGTTTTCAGTCAGATCAAGATGATAGCAAGAGCGTGTCGGGATATATCTTCACTCTTAAGGGTGGGGTCATCTGCTGGAAGAGTTCCAAGCAGCATACAGTGGCAGATTCTACATGTGAAGTAGAATACATTGCAGCATCTGATGCAGCCAAGGAAGCCGTATGGTTGCGCAAGTTCATCACCGAGCTGGGAGTGGCACCTTCCATTGATGGTCCAGTTCCTATATTTTGTGATAACACTGGAGCCATAGCTCAGGCAAAGGAACCTAAAGCACATCAGCGGACCAAGCATATTCTGCGACGTTATCACCTGGTTCGAGAGATTATAGAACGAGGTGATATTGATCTTCAGAAGATTGACACAAAAGAAAATCTGGCTGACCCATTTACCAAAGTCCTCGGCATCAAAGAGTTCAACGAACACAAGTCGAAGATGGGTATTAGATACTGTGCCGATTGGCTTTAGGCTAAGTGGGAGTTGTTGGGAATTGTATCCTAAATGTCAATCGTCAGCATATTGATGATTGAATATTGTAAATAAATTGACAAATTAATAAAGTATTATTTGGCATTATTCATCATTTCATCTTCAAATGAACTCTTATATGATGAAGTCCTTAGGACTTATGTTATGATAAAGGAGGATTTATCTTTGAGTCCTTAAACTTGTTCGCGACCAAATGATATGTTGTTACTAGGACGACAACATTATCGAGATTAGGTCGTTGTGTGACATATACGTTGGTTGTCCTCTTAACCAAGGAGTGTGGAGACACTGGTATGCCATACAGGTGAAGTGTAGGAGTACATTTCACTGAACGTGACCAATTCCGGAACGCTCTACTGTCGAGAGATGTTCCGAGTGGATATGGGTATAAGTTTGGCCCTCTGACCTGAGACCGCAACCTGTGACTAGCAAGCAACTCACTGTACTTTGGTACCGGACTACCTAAATTTCTAATTCAGTGACGGAAGGTCACTGGGTGCAGTCAAGTACTTGCGTAGTCAGTTGTGAGTCAAGATGGAATTGACCCCTCCTGGAAACAGGAATAATGTCTTGTGATTAATTTAGCAAAACCTTGGCCAGGGTAATCCCAGTGAGGAGTCACGGGATATCTAAAGTTAATCACATACTGGATGTACTAATTATAGGGTTGACAGTGAGCTCTAAGTCATCCTGGCATTAAGAGTCAAAGGGATTGAATTATACAGTAACCATAGTTCAGGGTTTCAGAATATTTGCTTCGCATATATTCGGCCTATTCGGACGTCGGGTACCATTGCTAGATGGTCACATCGATTAGTGTAGGAAGTCGTTCCTATACTACCGGCTTAGGTTCGAACCTATGAGGTCACACGCATAGAAGATTCCTGATTGATCAAGAAGGCTGATGAATGATTAAGAATCATTCAGGGGTAATTTGGTCAATTCGATTGGCAAATTATCTTATAAAATAATTAAAGTAATTATCGGAGGATTAATTAGTAATTAGATTGCTAATGAACTCAATTGGATTGAGTAATTAGACTAAGGATGAGCCAAATTGAATTAGATTCAATTCTGGGCTCAATCAGGGTTTTTGACCTGATTGGATTAGGTCTGAATCAAGAGGACTTAGGTTGACCAAATTAAATTAGATTAAATTTGTGCTTAATTAGGGATTGACCTAATTGGATTAGGTTCAACCCATGGTAATTGAATCATTCTAATTGTTAGGATTTAATTAAATTAAATGGGTTTGATCTGAAACTATTCGGATCTTGAAATCCACTTGTCACATATCCATGCATGGCGCCATAAATTTATTTTTAATATGATTAAAAATTAATTTAATTTATTTAATGGTGCCATGGGACACTTGGCAACATCAGGGACCTCTTTCATCATTAGATGGGTCGAAATGGAGAGATAAATTCATGAAAGAATTGGATAAGATCAAATTCTCTCTCTTCATGACATATGCCATCCTTATCTTTATCTCACTTCTAATTAAGGTTGAATTTCGAATTTAATCACCACAAAATCACCACGTGACCCTCTAATCTGATTAGGGGCATGGGAATTTCGAAATTGAAAGAGGGAAGTGGCAACATGATGAATGGTTTAGATTAGATCAAGCTTCATCATGTAATGGCACATGAACTTGAATTTTGAATTCAAAATTCAAAACCCCACAAAATCCTCCACAAATATGGGATGGTTGGCATGAAGTTAGGTAGGAGAGCAACATTAAAAGGACCTCCATCATCTGGTGGTCGAATTCAAGGAAAAAAGAGAGAAAAAGAAGAAGAAAAAAGGGAAAAGAAAAGAGAGGAACCCTAGTTCATGCATGGAAAAATTCCTGCATTCAATCTAGCTGACTTCTTCCTCCTCTAAGTCCATCGCGCCATTAGTGTTAGGGGTCCCTGATAAGAGTCTTTAGATCAGATCTAAGTCCTCTTCAATCCCTTTAAACCTTTCCTCCAAGTTCTTCCAAGAAGGCGGATCAAAAGTTGATAGTGTTTGGAAGATCAAATTTCAGCCTCAAGAAATTCTGCGCAAGCTAGCACTTCCGCAGGATTGGATCTCTTCAGGAACTTCGCGTGGACTTCTCGTAGAGGCCATTCGTGTGCATGGCTGCGAAGTCGAGGATCAGATCCACAAGTTTCATCCATTATAAAAGGTATTAATCCTACATTAATCTTTTATTATGGTGTCAAGATCTAGGTCTGATTCCCCGAGGTTTTACCCTCTTTTGGGGCTCCTCACGGAGATATCTCCAGAATCCATTCAATGGATATTCGGAGATTAATCGGAATAGAGTTCTTAAGTTTCAGATCTGATAGTTAATCATGCATGAAAGTTTTAGCATAATTGTTTAAACGATTCCGGCATAATCCTATGTGTTCTTAAGGTGCTGATTTCTAGATTTGATCTTGTAAGCATGCATGAATTAAATTGTTTGATTCGATTTTTTCGCTGCGTTTTAAAACTTAAAAAGAACTACGTATGGCTTGATCCCCCTTATGAAGGGGTACGTAGGCAACCCGATCAGGTTCAGCCATGGTTTTAAAAAAAAAAAAAATCCGCATGCTTAACACCGAAGAACCTAGGATTCACTTTCAGTGACCACTGATGATGCTAGTGGTGGCGTGGGCTTCGTGATCCGGGACCAAAACTGCCAGCAGTGAGGACGGCGCATTGATAGCATGATCGCCATTGAGGCAGAGCTTCGGGTAGCTTGGGAGGGCAATACTTTTGCAAGGTATGTGCTTTGGTGCTAGTAGAGTGTGCTTGGAGGGGGACTTTGCCATGGTGATCGGCTGGATATGAGGAGAGGATCGACATGGGTGTGGCACCTGTTGCTGTGTGACATCCGTAGACTAGCATAGGGGGTGGCAAAATATGATCCGATCCGCCAACCCGACTCGTGTTTGACCCGCCATAAACAAGTTTGGGTTTGGTCTAAACAGGTTCGGGTCGTAAACAGGTTGACCCATTTAACCTGTTTATTAATTGGGGCGGATACATATTTTAGATGTATGACCTGTTTAACCTATTTAATATATGGGTCGGGTTGGATCAAACAGGGACGGCCCAAGCCTCGGCCCAAAGGAAAGCGATAGCTGCTTAGCTGCTCCCAGCGTGATTTAATGAGATGGGACATAACCCTCCTCATCTCTCTCTCCGTCAAACCCTCTAGGCCTCCATGGCTCTGTCTCTCTCCATTGAACCCTCCTGGCCTTCCACCTCTCCCTCTCTTGTCGAAAGAAATCCCGAGTCCCAACCCCCACCTCTCTCTTGCTGTGGACAACACTATGGGTGGCGGCCGAACGGGCGAGCGGAGGAGTGAGGGCGGCGAGCTCCTTGAATAAGGCGGTGGAGCGTCCGATCGAGAAGGCAAGGGGGCGTTGGATTCTGAGCGGCGGAGTGGCAGAAGCGGCGGCGCTCGACGGAGGCACGGCGCTCAACGGTGGCGGCTCGGTGCGGCGTTGCAACGGCCGGCACAGCGGCGGTCGCGGCAGATCTCGAGGCGGTGGTTTGACCGGTGAAGCTCTGGTCGCGACGTGGCAAGGCGGAGGCCGCGGGCGGTGCGGGGTGGTGACTCGGGCGTAGCCACGGTGAGGGAGGCCGATCAGGCGAAGATGAGCAGGTAATCTTTTTTTTTTCCTTTACCCGCCCACCTCTCTCTCTCTCCTCCTCTCTCTTGTCTCTCTCTCCCGAGTCTCTTCCCCTCCCATTTCCCCCATCCTTCCCTTTTCTTAAACGGGTCGAGACAGGGTGAACCTGTTTATTAACAGGTTGGGTTCAGGTTGTAATTTCTGACCTGTTTCATAAATAGGTCGGGTTCAGATTTATAAATTTATGACCTGGCCTGATTGCCACCCCTAGACTGGCGCGTGATTTGGACTCCTTTCAGGCAGTCCATGTGTTTTGGGAGGCGAACCGAGCCGTTGACTGGGTCGCCTCGTTTGTTGCTTGACGCTCCAGAGTGGTTCTATGAACGTGTGATGTAGTGACCCCTCCTTGTTTACGCCATTTTCTTTTTTTGGGCTCGATTGGTTGTACTCTAACACGAGCTGCTGCTGTACCAAAAAAAAAAGTTTCTTATAGAGCAAGGAGTAATTTATAGATCTCATTGATTTCTTCAACCTGTAAGATGAGTGAGAGGAATTTTCTCCCCTTCTTGTTTGTATTTACAAAATATTGGTTGATACATGTAGTCTATTATTTGGTCTCTTGATGCATAAAATGAAGAATGAGTTTAATATTATTTTTGCAATAAATTATGGAAAATCGTGCAAGATATCATTTTTCACAAAAAAACATTAGGGGTATCATTTTCGTCCCATATTTTTTGTACATGTTTCTGGATGCTTTTACTCTGTGTTTTATCATTCGACTACATCGATACATGATATCTCGTGCGTGGGTTCCATAAATTGCTCGACTTTAGCTCCATGAGTTGAGCAAGGTGTCAAAGCCCTTCATGTCACGTTTGATGTCGTGGCCTCCATGTTAACATTGGGCTTCTAGAGTTGGGGGTTGTGGACGATGTCGCCCTTCTTTATGTCAAAGCAGGCAAGGGGCATCACCCTTCTTTATGTCAAGGAGGGCAAGGCCAATGATGGAATAGTCAAGCCGAATTGGTAGAAGGTTAGAGAGCAAATGAAGTCAGCGATGGCGAGGCAGTCGGGGTGGACAATGATGTTGTGGAATAGGATGAGGATCATGGGAGTGGTTTGGATTGACAAGGAAGTTGATGAGCGGGATGGACGGAAGCGGGGTTTGTAAGAGCTCATATTCTTACTGGGCCTGGGCCAGCCGTTTGGGCCTCGACACGTGCTCAGCACGTGTGACCAGCGGAGGGGAGACTCCCGATTAGAGTCTTCCTCTTCCCCTGTTTCGATCTCCCTCCAATTCCTCTAGGGCAATCATAGCTTACCTAGTTTGAGCGATCTCGTCTATAAAAGACCCTCTATCCCTCTTCTTTTGGCATCAACCTTGGAAGCTCTTCAATTAGAGGCTTTGAATTGCTAGTGTTCCGTGGGGAGGATCTCGGAGTGTTTGCCATCAATCCAGCCGGAGGATCTCATCGGAGGCAAGGTGAGCTACCTTCCTTTCTTTTTCGATCTTTGGCCATCGTTCCATCTTGAATCTGGCCGGTGAGCTGCCGATTGGGTGATCAACAAACCTCCCCTTTTTGTTTCTTCTTCTTCCGTTCAGCCGGCCGTCGCGGGGCGTGGCGCGCCCCCGGCAGTGCCATGGGCCGGTTCTACCACAGGGCGCGCCGACCGATGGGCAGCTACCCGCTACGGAAACACTTCCTCACTCGAAAAGAAGGAAGAAATAGAGAGAGAGAGAGGGGGAGAGAGCCTCCTATGCTCTCCTCTTTCCTTGTCTTTCTCTCTCCTCTCTCTCTTTCTGTTGGTACTTTCTCGCTCTAGCTTGATTCGGAGAAATTATTGATTTGTGAGGGCTGCTGGATGGTCCTGGGTGCTATGTGATGATAGACCTTTTAGTGGATGAGAAAATAGCTTCCCCATGGGAACAAGATTTCTACATTCGTTAGAAAAAAAATCTACTTGGGCTACGCGGAAAGTTCAATTCCATCGGCTGGAATTAGGATATATATATTTTTTTCAAAAGTGTCTTTAAGCTTTCTAGTAAGAATAGGATAAGTTTTTTTCTTTTATTAAAGATATATAAGTATTTTACACAACTATAGGTACTTTGCATAGCTTTCTCACGAAAGTAGTATGCTTAATCAAATATAAGCCACTTTACAATTTGTCAATTTTTCATGGTCAACCCAAATATGCAAAGTTATTTTTTCAAGTATCATATAATTAAGCGTCAGTTTTATAGAAAAAATATTATAGTAAGGAGAAATTCTTTCCACGAACTAAATGAGTTCGCATTGATCCAATCGGCCAATTAAATGGAGGGGTAAAATTTTCCAAAATTACGTATAGTGGATGCAAATAAAAATAATACTTTAAAAAGTGGTCGACCTTGCAAGAATGTAATCGTGCAATTTTTTCCATAATTTACGACAATTTTTACTAGAAGGAAGTAATTATAGGAGAATTATGGGCAGTTGGCAGTCGGCATTTGGGCACTTGGCAGCCTCATCCAAGCCCTTGAAACTTGTTTCCCCCTTTTGCGGCATCATTGCCTATGAGGTTGATCACAAATTGGAGCCCAGTTATGTTGCTGATGCAAATGTTGGTATTTGACCAAACAGCATATGTGGGCACTAGAAGTCCAGGTGGTGCTTCTTTTGTTTTCTTCTCCCCCTCCTCCTTCTCCTTCTTCTCCTTGCACCTTTTGTTTGTATATATTAGCTGTGCAAATGAGGCCGGTGTGCAAGATTGGCTCATGAAATAGAGGCAGTCCTCCTCAATAGCCTGACCTCTCACCAATCTTGATGAAATTAATATTTAAACAGTTTGCAGGCATGTCCACCAAGAGGCTAAACTAGGGCTACTCGAACTGTTATTGTTGGTTGTTTTTGGGAGAAAGCAGGGCTAAGCCTACTGCGGCTATTATGTTTATTAATATCAACCATATAATAGATACAGTACAAGATAAGTCTCAGTTTCAAAAAGGGCTCACTTTTCATCAATAAAAATGCCTACTTATTCTCACGCACTTTCTACTATAATCATCAGTCTACATATATTTACAAGCACTGCGGTTCATCATAAATACAAACAATCCATTTTTTCGCTTTTTAAGAAACAATCCATTTGCTGCCGCTGGCTACGTACAAAGAGTAACGGGCATCTGTTTGCACAAAAATATATTCCAGGCACATGTTGACGAGAGAATCGGTTGTAACGTGGAGAGTTGGTGCCGCAGCTATACCATGCGAGAGAGTTGAATACTGTAGAAGTTGTGTGTCAGCAATGGACGGAGACCCTGAAACATTTTCCAGTAATACTTTTTCAAAAAAAAAAATTCCAATAAATAGAAGCATTCTTCGGTGCTTTAAATAATTCAGTTTTCCCTAAAAAGTAGGAACCGGAAAGTTTGGTAAAGAGGGCGTTGATGGCTGTACCTGTCTCGTAGGCTACGAAATCCGTTTATGCGACTTTTTCATCATTTCCCTGTGACTTTGCAATTGCGCAGTCAGCACCCGGATGACAATTATCGAAATGTAACTTTCTAGGGATGAAGGCAGGCCCTTTTCTGGTAGCGAGCGGATCTCAGGGCAATTTGTTATCTCCAAATTCGGAGGTGGAAAGGCTATGCAACTCTGTGCAGGGACTGAGATTGTTGCCAATTTCTAAGAGACAGGCTCTCTGAGAGATTTGAGTCCTTGCAACCATAATTGCTCCTCTCCACGAACAAAAATGAGTCAGTGAGTCCCAGATTTGGAGTGTTTCAAGTGAGGTGGGGTGATTGTGGAGAACAGCGCTTTGACCAGGGCAGTGTCGTCGATGCGCAGGAAGCGAAGATGTGCCGAACCTCGCCCTGCTCTTCCTCATTCGCTAAATCTGTGAGCCGAGGACATCTTTCCTATATCCAAAATTTCAAGAGATCTGAGAGCTCGTAAGTCCCCTAGTGACCTCAGTTCTCCGCAGTCCCAAATAGTCAAAACTCTGAGAGCAATCATGTGACCGAGCACTTCTCCTGGAAGAGATGTTACGTGTGGCAGCGGTTTGTACTTCAACCAGGTTGAGAGGTGAGGTTGTGCAAGCAGCCGGTAGTGACTCATCCAGATGACCACATGGAAACCCAATGTAAGATCTCGGAGAGAAGAGGAAGGATCAGCTGCACTGGGGACGGAGCAAGGGACAATCCATGATTGTCAAATACTCGAGGAGAGAAAGTCTTAAACCTTTCCATTTGGCAACCCGCACAACCTTTTGACAGTCAATAATACTTCAAGAACCTGATAGTCGGCAGGGTGGTGCGACAAAAGCCATTTTCCCAGATTTACCAGGTTTGGACACCGGCAGATACGCATGTGATAAATTGAAGAGGTCCTGCCGCTGCTTCTGCTGCGCTCTGTCATACTGCTCTCTCAGTAAAAACCATGGTCTCCGTCCCATGCTTCTGGAGCATATTTATTCCCACATTCTCTAGGGACAAATTTCTGAGAGAGGGAGGGTGGCAGGGTAAACCCCTTAGCTGGGGACATTCTGGATATGGAGCATAAGCAGTCGAGGAAATACTGGATACCTTCTGCGCCAAACCATTCTTCCCATTCCAGCATGTCTGAAATCTCCAGCTCTTTCAGCAATAGGAATCCTTGGACCTCTGGAGAGCCATAGAATTCATGACCAACTTGCTTCACCGCATGCATATTTTGATGCACAGAATCTCGAGGCGATGGCAGCTGTCCAAGCGATGGAAGTTGCCCGCAGCATTGGATATTTCTAGGGCAAATAGCTTTCAAATATTTGAAGCGATTGTGCTCCAGCCAACTTGGAAATCGGACACCGCCATAGTTTCTGATTTCCAGCCTTCGGAGATTGGAATGGTGGTTTGAGGCCTTCAGTACATTATCATCGTTTGCTGAGCTGGTGCCTCTATCAATATTCCATACCAAGGCCAAATCATCAAGGTACTGTTTATTATTAGCTTAGCCTGACGTGGCCTCTTCCTCACTTTTGCGCTCTCAAAGATTTTTAATGCAAATTCGTCCACGAAAGCTGTATCATGTCTTTAATTCTTCAATCTTGTGCCCTCTCTGCTTTACAACTTCGAATACCGGCAACTCTTGGAGAGACGTTAACTTCCTGATATCAGCCAACCCGAATTTTGTCCTCTCATCTACTTTAAGCCTGCCTTAATTTAACTAGGTTGGTCATGCATGTAGGAAAATTCTCAATTGGGCAGGAAAATATTTTTAACACCTGAAGATTGTAAAGGCTACACAGTGATTCAGGCAACCTCCGAATATTGGTGAAAGAGATATCAAGGTACGAAGATGTTTTAAATGCCAATACTTTCAGGCAACTCTGTGATCGGACATTCTTTTAACTTCAACACACGGATTTTGTTGACACTGTGAACAAGCAATCAAGTATAGAACAAAAGTTTGTATCATACAAAACCCTTGTAGAAAACAAGGGTGCGTAGATTCTTATAATTGCCAAAGTCCATTAGCTTACTTGGCTCCAGATTCAGAGTATATATTGATAGTGTCGAAGCCTGCTGGGGATTTTCTGCCACTTGCCATCTTCTATTCTTAGATATTCGCTGACTGAGACAGACCTGTACCAGATCATGTATCAAATCATGTATCCCATATGCATCATTCCATTTATGCTGAAAGAAAGATCTGCCAAGTAAATCATCGAAATACTCACTCCCTACCTCTTCAATCCGCACATTTCCTTGAGGTACAATAAAGCCTTGTGCCATCCAGACTTGGACTAGCTCGTCTTTTCTGTAGAAATAACCTTTAGGAAATATAGAACAATATGCAACACACTGCTTCAGATATCCAGGCAATACTGATAGCTCAACTGTAGGACCGGCATAATGCCATCTTCACGTTGTTTTAGTTCCCATATTTTACTGTCCATGATAGTTCTCCCAGTGCTCTCATCCAAGTCTAAATCCAATAGGCCTCCTAGCGTCTTTGCTGCAAGTGGAGATCCCTTCAGCCTGTCAAGCAATCTTCCTGCCAATAGCTTCCAACTCAGGATGTTCTTTGGGGTTCTGAGAACCAAATGCAAGTCTACTGAAAAATTCCCAATAGGCATCATTTGGTAAACCCTCTAAGAAGACTGCCTCAATTGTGCCCATCATCTCTGCAACCTTTTGAGATCTAGTTGTTACCAAGATTTTGCTTCCCTGCAGCCCGGACCTTAATGGCGCACATAAATGATCCCATTCGTTGTGGTCATCATTCCAGACGTCATCAAGGACGAGCAAGAATCTTTTTGACATTATCTTCTCCTTAAGGATCTCTTGGAGACGATTCAAATTTTGGTGATCACAGAGTCTCTCCCGGGTAACAGACCCTATTATCTCTTTAGTTAGCCTTTTCACATCAAAATTATCGGACACACAAACCCAAATCTTTAAATCAAAAGAACCATTCACCTTCGGATCATGGTAAATGAGCTGAGTAAGAGTAGTTTTCCGATCCCTCCGATACCGACCACTGGCAAAACAAAAATATTGTCTTTCTTTTGTCTCTTTGAACAAACACGGACAAGATCATCACCGGGTTCAGTTGCATCTCTCGAATTTAACAGCAGGTTTATCACCTGTTCTTTTTCTTTTTCTCGCCCAAACACTTCGGGTTCAGTTAGGAATGAGCTCGTCTCTCGTCTCCCCGATTTCCGATATTTTTTTCCTTCATCATTTAAATCCAGGAGTCTGATGGACTTTTTCCATATCATTAGCAATGCTAGCTAACCTCCTCATAACCTCCCTCACTTTAGCCACAACATCACCGTCACGATTGAACAAATTTCTGGCAAGTGTAAGAGAAGAAGATAAGAAGTTACCTCTCTGATTCTCTTGGCTTTCAGCCTTTTGCTGCAGGACTTGGTATTCGAATTCGTCCAGCAAGTCTTCGGCATCGTAGGCGGCGTCTTTGAGTTCTTGGAGGATTTGGGCAAGGTCGTCGTCTTTGGTGCGCCTCTTCTCGGCGCTCTTAAGGATGAAGCGTGTCCGTAGCAGGGTAGTCCGCAGCCTCCTGAGGTCATCCTGAAGCCCCGAGTGCGCCCGAACTGCTGGATGGCATCAGAGCTCACTTGGCTGACCAAGTTGTCCAGCACGGCGGAAGCGATGTATCCTCCAACTGATAGCAGTGCCTCCATATCGATCGGTGGACAAAAGCACCTCCCACAGAAGAGAGAGAGAGAGAGAGAGAGAGAGAGAGAGAGAGAGAGAGAGATTTCCTCCAGACTTGCTTTCCTGGGATGGCTGGCCTCAATTATTGGGGAAGTTGATGGTTGGTGCGCTTGGCCTCAATTATTAGGAAGTTGATGGTTGGTGCGCTTGGCCTCAATTATTAGGAAGTTGATGGTTGGTGCGCTTGGCCTCAATTATTAGGAAGTTGATGGCTGGTGCGCTTGGCCTCAATTATTGAGTAGTTATGGAGAGCTCCCGGTTAGGTTTGACGATGGGTAGATCCCTATTGACGATTTATACATTTTTTAAGTCCTGTTGTCCTACTTGTTTGTCAGTCTATTTTGATGACAGAATAATCTCTATTTTAAAAGATAAAAGATCAGATAATATTCAATAGGATCAATCTAATTTTTTTTTCTCCCTCTTATTGTCACGCTCTTGATCCGAAGCATAATATGGCCGTACTACCATAAAATATTATCCACAATAACACGAAACCCACAACAAAAATTTATATAACATGATAAAAAAAAATTTGTTCAATGCTAAACGAAAAGAAATGGGTACAGAGCATCTAAATTCAACATTTCAATTTTCTCAACTACGTAACCCAAATTTGATAGTCATAACTATACTTATTGCTCGCTTGCAACTATATTTCAAGCTCTATTCATTTATCATTCATTCATTTATTCTTCTCCACTCCTAGCAACCTTAATTATTTAGAAAAAAATACATCAAGAGACAAATGAGCTTTGCGGCTAGTAAGTAAAATTTTCACATAATTCAATGAATCATTTAGAAAGTAAAAATTATATAGTAAAGTAAAATATTTCATAAATATAATAACAAACTATGTCGAAGCAAATCAATCATGTATGTATAAATTATGCAAGATCATAAAGCTGAAGGTGCAATTTAAAATATTCGTGATTGTCAAATATTTGCCATGTATCCATACTTTTATTTAAAATAGTGCTCATAGATTTTGCATACTGCAGTTACTATAACCCATGACAGGGTCATTTTCGTAATTGATAAAATATCATAGTTTATATTCGTTATTAACTTTAACCTGTTGGCAGAGAACCTTTTTCGTTGATGCTAGCTCTAGGGTGTCGATTGGCTTCCACTTCTTGAGGCGGTCATGGCTATCTGAGAACTCATAAAATATTTTATATTTTTATAAATTATATCTTTGTAAATAGGTTAGAAGTGCTAAATGGCATCGCAAAATTTCTAAATTGCATAATCATGCCACATATATCATTTTCATACAATTTTTCATAATTATAATTCATACATAAATCATTTATAATAAAATATTTAATAAGAATGTTATTGGGCCAAAAAATATGGAACATTTACAATCATATGCTTGATCCTAATTTTTTTAAAAAATGTAAGATCAATCATGTCAAATATAATTCATAATTTTATATCTAAAATTAATCAGTAATTTAAAATTAATAAGATTTGTGCCTGGGTCACTTACCACGATTCGTCTAAAGATCACTAGGTTCAGTTGGGCAAATCCGCTGCACCTATCAAAATTATTTTCAAAGCATAAATTACTTGCTATTCACTATTTAAAATCTAAATATAAATTAAATTTTTTTTAAGCAATCCGAAATGGACTTAGCATACTTTAAGTCCCGACTAGGTAAATCAGACTAGGATCTAAAATCAGGTAGAAAGGGAATGGTTTCATCAAGGATGGAACCTTCCTTTCGATTTTTCTTTTATTTATATATTTATTTATTTAATTAATTTTTTTTTCTTCTTCTTCAAAAGGGGAAAAAGGGGAGAGGGGAGGAAAGGGGCCTTCGGGCGGCTGCAGTGAAGGACCGCGTCGCACGGGGGAACGACCACCAGACAAGCGGTCTTCCACTTTTTTTTTTTTATTTTTTTCCTTTTTTCTTCGTTTTCTCCTCTCTCTTTTTTTCCTTCTCTTTTTCTCTTTCTTTTGTTCTTTCTCTTTTTTTTTTTTTTTTCTTTCTTCTTCATCGCTGTCCCCTCATCTTCCAGGAGGGGGAAAGGGCGAGAGCCCGTCACACCGAAAAGTAGGGGAGGGGAAGAAAGGCCTCCGGCCCGACGGTGGCTCCTGCCGAGGACCGCCGGCCGAGGAACGACAAAGTAAGTGGTCTTCCCCCCTTCTTCTTCTTTTTCTTCTTCTTTTCTTATCCCGACGACCCTTTGCCAGGTTCCGGCCATCGCCAGGTCGATCGGGAGGAGAGGAAGACAGGGGAGGAGACGGGGACTTACCTCGGCTCCGAGGAGGCGCTGCGGCCACGATTCCGGCGGCTCGAAGACAGGGCACCGTGAGCCCGAGCAGAGGAAGAAAGAAGGGAAGGGAGAGGAGAAAGGAGAGAGATGGAGGAGGAAGAAGGGCTCGGTGAGCCCAAGCAGACAAGGAAGGAAAGAAATAGAGGGAGGAGACTGCGAATTCCGCGATCTCCTCATGCTATCCTTCCAAAATCGGAGCACAGCAAGGAGATTTGCCGGAAAGGAAAGAAGAGGGGCGGGGCTCCGGCGATGTCGCGCGGCCCTGTCCTCCCTTGCGGCGAGGATCGTGGCTAGCTCCACTGAACTGGCCCACGCGCAAACATAGGGTGTCACATTCTTTCTTTTTTCTCCTTTTTTTTTTTTTTTTTTTTTTTTTTTTTTTTTTTTTTTTTTTTTTTTTTTGCTAATACGGGTGGATCATACCTGACGGGTACGGATACACCCAATAAAGTCAAAAATAGGATACCTCGGAGTGCCAAAGGCACCTCCCCATCTCCAGACCACAAGGTATCTCCGGAATGGCGAGCTACATGCGCAGCCACCCAATCCGCAGCACCATTTGCTTCACGGTAGATATGCTTAGCCTGAAAGGCCCATCCATCCCTCGCCATAGTCCATATGTCACGAAGCAATGGGTGGTCACAGACGTCACCCCTAGGACCCTCTCGGATCCAACTGATAACGGTGGCTGAATCACCCTCTAGGATGATAGACCTAGCCTGTAACACGCACCGGGCATGTCGAAGGCCAGCCCAGGCAGCTCTCAGCTCCGCCCTTGGAATCGAGGTGTCAAATAAATGACTACCACCTACGGCCACAACCCTCCTTAAAGAAGGAGGCTATTGGTGATGATGTCATGGTAGGAGGTGTTTTGGGAGATTGGACGCACTGATTGGAGGGCTGGAAGGGGGTGGATTGGGTCACATTGCATAGCTCATATGGGACTAAACGCATTCTCGCATGGCTCTTTTTTTTCCTATAAAATTCGGGTTGTAGAGGTGCTATGTTGGTATGGCTATATTTAAATGGAATGCCCAATGCGCAAATCCAGCAGAAATTTAAACCCAATCTTGCCGGATTACTCAGACAAGTTTTTACTGATAAGGGAGGCACAAAACCACCTAGCTTCTATTAAATGAATAGAAATAGACGCCAAAAAAAAAGGGACGGAGAGGACGGTGCAAGTGAGCAGCTCTTCATGAGAACTGCTCAGATACAAGACACCTGCAATGCAGAAAGTAAACAAATTGATGAAAACATTGCAGGTCTGAGAGTGCACAGAGTTATAAAGTTACCCAAGACCCCAACAACAGAGCTCTTTAAAACAGTACATTAGTCTTCTAACGATCCATTAGTTTCTTCTCCTGAGTGTTCGAGAGAATGCTTAAAACTTGGTTATAAGTCAGAAAAGCAGGCTTGAAATAATGAGCTGGCCTTGGAAAGGCAATGATCAAGATTGAATTCCCCCAAATTAAACATCCACAAGGTTCTGTTTATTTCCTTGATGTTAGCCCAAGAGTTGGAAATCACAGTGCACAGAGTAGATCCAGCTATAGGGGGAGAAGATGTTTGAGGCGAATTGCACCTTTAGGTCCATAGTATGTGACGTATTGCCCATGGGTGCCCCCATGATTGTTACCCTTATGATAGATTAATATTCCTTTCCTTGTAATTTTTTTTCTTTTTTGTGATCAGTTTTTTTTTTTTTTCGTAGTACTTCAGCTTTGCAGCTAAGACATTGTCATTATATATTAAGTTTTTTTTTTAAGAGATCAAACAACATTTGTGGTCCCTCGAGATGGTTTCAAAGGGAACAAGATTCTGACACTTGAGTTATCCCTTCACAATCGAATAGGTGCTGTTTTTCTTTGCTTTGTGCTTATTTGCTTTAGGTTTTATGTTGAGCTGTATTTATTATCTATCAATTGCTATGTTCCATTGAAAAGACCTTCATTTCATTGCTGCTCTTGTGGATTCTGTCTAGTGCCTTGGTTAAAATCTTCTTGCTCTATTTTCATACATTTTTTGAACTAGAAGTCAGATGAGATTTTCCATCCTCCTCCCATGATAGCAACAACGACAAAATCTGTACCCGAGAAAAAAAAGAATTGGTTTCTTGGCACTGCAAAGTCTAAATAAGTGCAGATGAGCAATAGCATTGTTAGAATTGTTATCCTAGTTTTCTATTCCAATTCTAGTTAGAATAGTCTGAGTGATCATTGAAGTTAGGTGGTATTGTTTTGCTCGGAAGAAGACAGGAATTTTGTTATGGAAAAGGCCTGAGGTGGATCTAAATTTAGAAGGAACAGAATCCAATTAGGATTGCCGGCTATTTATAGAGTTTAGAATAGGGCAAATTATTTTTTGGCTAGGAGAAGCTAGCTTAGAATTGGAGAGGTTATATATTATTTTTTTTGGCTAGTTTAGAACAAGAGTTTAGACTTTTAAATATATTATTTCAGAGCGAGGTTAGAGTGTGGCCAAGTAGCATGCGGATTCAAATAGATTTATTTAGAGTATAGCTTTTAGAGTCGTTTTCAAAGCGGTAATTTGATTGTTGGTGGTTTAGGGGATAATTGTTCCGTATGATTCTAGAGCTTGCAATAATTCATGGTGCATGTGTTCAAATTTATGGACTCCTTGTGATTCAATGCCCGAATCATGAAAGACGATTTCACCAATATCAACAAGGTCATTTTGCTTACCTCTTACCTCTTTCGTTACTTAAAATGTTACTAGTTATCTAATTTAAAAGTCTATGCTAAAATTGTATTTGATGGAAAAAGATTTGTTGGATATTTTGGAAGAGTCAAAAACAATGTCAATAAATACTCTTAATAATAAGATTGCGAGAAGGAGGGGCAATATAAAACCTAAGAAAGTGGTGTGGATTAATTTTCTGAAAAATGGGTTTTAGTTTCCGACTTTCTTGAAAATCCAATTGAAATACAAAAATTATTTAAAGATGAAGATTTGAAACAAGAGAAGCTTAATAGGTTAGAGGCTGGAACCAATTTACAAGAAATTTTAGAGTACGACGAGGTTGATCAACTCAAGGATCAAGCAAGTCCTGAAGAAAATCTAAAGCAGAAGGAGCTTGATCAGGGTGATGTTGCATTAAGTTCACAAGATATCGTGATTGAAAAACTAGTTGATTTTGAACTTGTTTGGGAATACTCAAAGGATGCTGCATTGATTCTGTTATAAAGATTTGTATTGAGTACTAAAGCCCTATTTGGGGAAGCTTTTGGAGGGCCAAAAAGTACTTGTGGCCCTCCAAAAGTACTTTTAGATAAAATAGGGATGTTTGATAAAATTTTTGAAAGCTATTTTAGCTTCTCCGAAAAAGCACTTTTAGGAATTGTCGGAAAACTGTTTTGAGTTATAATATTTTTTCTTTTTGAACCAAAATATCCATAATAAATAGAATAATTACACAATATATTATATGATATAATTATAATATTTTATACCTTTATTATTGTATCATGCTATAAATATAATATAATATAATATTATATCATAATACATTAATATGTTATATTAAATAATTTAATATTATGTTATATTATTCCATAGTCATAGAGAGCGGCCCCTTTCGAACCAGAGTGTCTTCACTGGGGGGAATTGGCTTCTATTCGGTATTTGGTTAGTAACGCTTTGTTTACCTTGAAGAGCCCTTCAGTGATCTTTCTTGGGAAAGGTTTCCGATCCGCGAGCACCCTGCACACTGGATCGTAGGCAGCAGTGGCCGACTAGTAGGTCTTTTGGGCATTCGGATTCGGAAGTTAGAGACTCAAGAGGTTGCTTGCCTGTGACTGGCTTATTGCTCTCCCATTTCATCCGATGGAATGGAGAGAAGAGCTTGCCTTTTACTCCCAGGGAAGTTTCCTTCACTGGAGATGAAGACCATTGAGGAATCCAACGAAAGCCAACATCCATTGGGATGTTGAAGAATTGAGGGACATACCTTCCGAGACGCACTGGGACACATATCAATTTATATTCTTCCGTTGATAGGCCTATTCCCTTCAGAAGAACTTACTGTACTGCTCTCCCTGTGGCCTGGATTCGAAATTTCTCTGGCTTGACTTTAGGAGATTTCCTCTTTTGTACAGGAAAGGTCAGGTCAGGAAGAGCAGCAAGAGCAAAGGCCGATGATAATGCGAGGATTGGTCGATCTTCCCCAGTTTTTTTGGGGGGCCAGGTCCAGCCCGAAGCTCTTTCTACCTACATTCATTAAACCGAGCGAGGGAGTACTTCCTGAAAGTCAAGGAGTGAAAAATTAATTTATGCTAATAATTATAATATTTTATACCTTTATTATTGTATTATACTATAAATATAATATTATATTACGTTATATCAAAATACGTTAATATGTTATGTTAAATAATTTAATATTATATTAAATTATTATGCTACAGTATACAATATTATATTACTATATTATAATAATATTATATTATATTATATTAATATTATACTATATTATATATTTATGTATTAATACATATTATATTTTATTATGCTCTGTTGTATAATGCTATGTAATGTCCTTTATGGTCATTTTGTCATACCAAAAGTACTTTCTCAATTTATTTCAACTAGTCAGATGGGGCGGCCTGCGGGTGCATTTCCTAGTGGCGAGGCGGGAGGTATTGGCGAAGAGACATGCAACTAGATTCATTCTGGAGCTCGACAGTTTGTAGTGTTCCCTCATAAAAGCTAAATATGGGGCTCTCTCATCGGTGGCAGATGTTCAGGCGGGCTGTGGGTGTTCATTCATTTGGAGAGAGATATGTGCCCAGCCCCCGTTGGTGCTCCCTGCGATTAGATGGGTTATTGACGATGGGCGGTCCATTGATGTGCTGAGAGACAATTGGGCGACCGAGCTTCCGTTGTGTCGTTGGCCGATGTTTGTCGATTCGGCGAGGCTAGATGGATGCAGAGTGTGTGACATGTTCGTTCCTAGGGAGGGCAGGTGGAGTGAGGTGGTGATCCAGGAGACCTTTGGGGTGTAGTTGGCTGAGAGGATCCTAGGGCTACCCATTCCTATGGGGGTAGGGCCGGATAGATAGGTCTGGGCACCGACAGGGAGATCGAGGGTGCAGGCTAGGGACCTGCAAGCCTAGACTGATCGAGAGCCTATTCGGCAGTTGGAGGGAGGTTGGATCTGGAGGTTGTGGGTCCACCCACGAGTCGCCTTATTCTTTTGAAAGGTAGTTTGGGGCTTCCTACCGACTCGAAGTATGCTGGCTAGGAGAGGGGCCCGATTTTCACCGATGTGAAAGATCTGCCCAGATGCTGAGGAGTCTATCAATCATGTCATCTTTGAGTGTCCTCGGGCTATTTAGATTTGGAGGTATGCTTCCTTTCCCGTGCAGCATGTTGGGGTGTCGGTTGAGGCTTTCCTACGTTTCATGGAGGATTCCCTACGGAGACCGAGTACTGTAGGGCGAGGCATCCAGGGTGCTTATTTGGCCTACCATATCTGGTTGGACAGGGTCACCCACCTATTCGAGAGTAGACGAATGCACATGAGGTCGATTGTGGATAAAGCTCTTCGACATGTTGCAGGGCTCACTATAGCCACTACTGCGGATTCATCTGGGATGGCTAGGAATCTGGGACACCCATTCTATTGCAGCAACGTCCAGATTTGCTTTCTTCTTTTGGGTGCCCCACCCCCCATCCATCTCAAGGTGAATTTTGATGGCAGTGCCTCTACCGATGGAGCTAATGGTGGAGTTGGTTTTGTGATCAGGGACCATGCATCCAGGTTGATTGCAGCAGGGGGACGACATTCTCCGGGCATGATTGTTATTGGGACTGAGCTTCAAGCAGCTTGGGAGGGTATCACCTTCATAAGGTGGGTGCTTGGTGTGGATAGGGTGTATTTTGAGGGGGACTCTTCTATCATGATTGATTGGATTCAGAGAGAGGGCCGGTATGGGTGTGAGCACCTATTGTTGCATGTCTTTAGGGAGGCCAATAGGGCGATTGACTTAGTCGCTTCTTTTGTTGCTCGGCATTCTGGTGCAGTCCTATGGACTACTAATGTAGCTACCCCTTCATGTTTGTGCTTTTTTCTCTTTCTTGATTCTACTAGTTGTACTCACACTAGAGCTGTTTGAGCTGCCATTGTATTAAAAAAATATATATTTTAAAGTTCCACAGTATTTTAGAAATATAGTTACCAAATAGCAAACAACTTTTTATGAAAGTTCTACTTCCAAAAGCTCTACTGCTAACAGCTTTCTCAAATGGGGCCTAACACTATCTTTGCTGCTGCCACCGACATCCACCGCTAGAATAATGAATTAAAGCAACTGTTGGCACATGTAGAAGGACAAGAGAGAAAAGCAATGAGTTTTTGAAACATGTATATAACTTGGAGAAAAAAAACATGCAAAATGGAGTAGAATGAAAAGAAGCGCAAGGGTGTAATCTTTGATTTTCCATCTTTGAAAAAAAAAGAAGGAAAAGGAAATAAGCAAGTTTCTGAAACATGTAAAAATGTTGGAATTTTTTTTTAAATAGTTGGTGTAACATATTCCGGAGGAAACAAGATTGGCATAGCCAAATATGATCAAACATGATCTTTCATTGTCATCCGTGATTAAGAAATCTTGCCAAATTAGTGAAAAAAATAAGTGGCCCAAATAATTTATGTCAGAGAATTTGGGCCCTGTGATTTAAAAGTTGAGCCCGGGTCCATATTTTAGATTAGGGGCCTGGCCCACTTGGGTCAGCCTATCGCTGTGCCTGGTTCGCAGAGTCGCGCATGGGCTAACAGCTTTTCTTTGCAGGCCCACCATTGTCATTGAAAGAGCAGGGGCGAGCAAATAATTTTATTAAATTCTTCTATCATTATTCATTATTTTCTGTTATAATTCCTGATGGCAGCCCTAAAAGCAACTGCTATCTTATTCTCCCAAAAGTATGTATGTGTGTATATATATATATATAGATAAATGGATACCATAAACTAAGAGCCTACATACTTGCATTTACCCCATGCAGCACACTACTAAATCATTGTGTGCTATTCATCGAAGGAAGGTTGTTCATCGACTCCTATAAAAATTCATCATCCACTTTCTAGAAAGTTTATATATATATCTCTTCAAGAATATAAAGACCATATTATATCTACTATGGTTTGCATCCTAATCCATCTCAGAGCCCTTCATTGAAAGGCGCCTTAGTAGTCTTTCAACCAAGTTTCTCCTTGTATCAGCTGTGCACCACTGCGAACTTCTTTGCTTCTCCTGAAGTGATGATCACATAATATATGGGCTACCTCACCTAGCCACAATCTTGACCCTCATCTCCCATTTTGATACTCCCAGTAGTAGAATGATCTGTGAAGGGTGGATGCGGTTGCCGAGGAATGACTGAATATACACCACCCTCGAGTGGTTCTCCGGTGGCCACCCGAGCTCGGTCTACAAAAAAAACAATAGTTCAAACATGCAATTATGCTTAATCATTTCAGTCGATTAGGCTTTGCAAGTCAAGTTGAGCTAACCCATCGACAAAGTGGACTGACTTGGTCCAATGTGGATGCAATTAGATTTTGTTGAGTTGAGCTTAGGTCCATTCCTTGAGGTCTGAAATGGTTTCAATTTCAGGTCCACACCTTGGTAGCCTGGTAATTGGTTAGATTATATAAATCTCATCTTGAGAAAACCCATCAATGTATATAGATCTGCTTTGCATGGTTCCTCGAGCACTTACCAATTGAATAATACATTAACATGTCCTAGTATCCATTTGTTTTCTGAACCCTGGACCTTCTTTAAGATCAAGCCCTTAAGGGAGAGGTACCAAGCAAATGAGATAATGCCAATGTATTTGTTAACCACATAATCATGAAAGGAAAGAGTACTGTGAGAAGTAATACTGGAGATCATATTTTTATTGCCAATCTATTTTTTCTAATGCGGTAATGCCATGAGCACCCACAGGAATCTTGGACTGCATCACATCTCAAGCAACAACAAGACTACGTGACCGCAACTATTGGACACTCCTGAATACTTTATATTAGTTTTCTTGTCCCAGTTTCAAAGGCCAAATGGGGCTACATATACTTTTCCACAACATAAGATCAAATGACCTTCCATCCTGCATGCATGTATGGAATATTTTGGCTTACAGACAGAAGAATCAGGGAAGCAAGACATGTTACGCACATGACAGTGTTGAATGCTTATTTCATGTGCATGGAACTTTACGAGAGGGCCATTATGTTTTCAGAATTCTGGTCAAATACAGTTCTTTATTTTAATTTTTCCCTGCAGCAAGCACAGGTATCAGCTGCTGAGTTGGAGATAATTGCACTGTCATCAGGTGGCGCAGCTTCACCCTCATAAATATAGTATTGTAATGATGCAACAATGGCGCCGCATCCTAAGAGCTAAGATGGGTCATGGTTCCTCGTGACTCATCCCAATATTAGAGAAGAGAGAGAAGATTAATAGCCACCACATCTGCTTAACCACCAACGTAAACCATTGAATTTGAGACCCCTCTTGACCTTCTAAAATCTTAAGAGTCATCTGGCTGTTGTTCTTCCCATCCTATCCAACCTCTCTCTGTCTCTCTCTCTCTCTGTTTCCACCAAGGAGTTCTCCATTTTGATTTTTTGATTGCTAGATAAAAGACCTTAGTTTTCATGGTGTCTTCTTTGCAGCATTCAAGAAAAATGAATGTGAAGGGAGATGGAGAAGAAGAAGTTTTCATTTGAATATCCTGGACCCCAAGAACCCTTGCATTCAAAGGATACATCATTATCTCCATAAAGGTAAACTTCTAGTGCTCCTCTGTATGCTCCATTTTTTTTCTTGTTTAATAAAATAGTGGATTCGAACTTGGAGCTTTCTTTCATCATACATATCAAATGTGGCTAAAAAGATTTAATTGGGGAATGATGGAATTGGCATGGCTTGTCATCCAAGTGGAAGGACTGGTTCGAATTTTGACAAGTCAAAGAAGATGTCATGAATGAACGAAATGTCCTTTGCTCGGAAGGGGCATTTAGAGCACATCAAATGCATCTCATTTATTACATAGAATCCAAGCATTTCTTCCATAAAGAAAAGCACATGCCATTGGTTAATTGTTCACCCCCCCCCCCCAACACCCCCCGTCTTTTTGTTTTTCCATCATATCTTGTGCAAATGGTTTCTTGCGCAAATGGTTTGGTGGGTTGTAGGTGGTCCTCCCATGGCAACCAAGGTGAAAGGGTTCTTCAAGGGGTTCAAAAATATCACCCAAATCTTTGGTAATGCTCTTGGATCTTTATTTCCCTATATTTGTCTCATGTTTCACAACTCAAAGATTCATATGTTACACTGATTCTTTTGCCAATGAGATTTAAACCATTGCATGGATTTTCTTTTTCGTCTGTAGTTGTCAAGGAGCATGAGATGGAGATTGGATACCCAACGGATGTGAAACATGTGGCGCACATTGGTTGGGATAGTGCATCTGTGAATGCTCCTAGCTGGGTATGCAAAATATTATAGTAAAAAAGCTCAGGCAAAAGACTTCAAATTTTCTTTCCTTATCATTAATATTTGCTCTTATCTTTTCAAGATAACGATAAAATGATGTCTTTCTTTGATTGTTTTAAGATGAACGAGTTCAAGACATCAAATGATCTCTCAACAACACCTCTTAGTAGCCATGGACAGACCAGAGAGACCTCTAGGATTTCTCAAAGTATGTTTCTTTTCTTCTTCTCCTTGTAATTTCTTCTAGTAAAAAGCTTAATTAGGACACTAATTTATGCTTGAGTGTTTTACATAATGTGTACATGGGAACCTGATGGACTGATGGGTTTCTAGCATGCTACCAAGACTTCATAGGATTGTTGTCACTGAGAGTTTGAGGCTGGCATCCTGATGTGCCAGACTCTACAAGACATGATAGTTGCCTCGAGAAGGCATACAAACGACTAGTTCATAAAATGAAATCCGAATCTAGAAATCATAGCAGGACAATACATAGAATAGCAGCACTATACATTACAAATGCCTATAATTATAATGATGAATATGAACAAAGTAAAAGTTGAATACACATATATGTATGTATATATGTATGTATGTATATATGTGTGTATATACGAATGTTTATATTATTGTCCAAGCATTTCAACTTACAAGTTCACTCTATGTAAAGATGGTAACAGAGTTTGCAGAAATTTTAGCAATGGGGCAAGTTTTTAGAAATTTGAATCCGTTTGGCTGATAGGTCTAGGCTGGGTTTGTGTATGACTAGCCTTGTATTTTATTTTCTCTTTCCTCTTCTTACTCTCTTTCTTTAGAAATGTATTTTTCTTCCCTTTTATTTTTTTTTTAAAAAAATCTAAATAAACATGCTAGAGTTGAGTCTGCTCCAAACATATATAGTTCATTTATTGAAAGCTAAATCCCTTGTTGGTGGAGGGAGTATTAATTTTAAATATGAAATTCTGTTAGGTGTCATTTGGATGCTAGAAAACTAGATGAAACAAGGTGAAACTGAAGGTCTACATTAGAACAGCTTGAGCATTTTAGGCTTAATCATTTGTTAATTTCGGCATGGCTAACTGTATATTATTTTCTAATTTCTCCTCCACCCATTTAAAGTAGTTTGGCTGGTTGCAATTCAAAATGGAAACTTCTTTCAGGAGAGCGAGAGAGAGAGAGAGGAGAAAACATCAAGCCCTCAACCCTTAATTTGCTTTGGATTACCTATATGTTGCAACAATCAGCCTATAACATCCTCTGAAACTTTGGTGGTACAATTATATTAAAGAGCATAAACCTTTCAGAGTTTGCAAGGCACAATGAGATAAGAGATAATAGTAGTATATCTCACCACTTGGGTTTATACTTAAGAACATGTCTGCTATAGGAATTTCTTAGCCTTCATAATTATTGAATTTGACTAACTTAAGTCTTCCTTAAACATTGCATGTCTTTATTTTTTTCTTCTTCCACCCATATGGTTTACATGATATATATTTATACCATAATTTTTTTTCATTTTTACAGAATCTGATCAACCTAGAGGACTCCAGCCAACTCTTGTGGCAAACGTAGATTGCACTCACCCTGATAAACCTAAAGCTCCCAGAAAGACAAAACGAAAGAAGTGTAAGGTTTCATCTCCATCATCTTCATCAAGATCTTCGAGAAGGTCATCGAGGTCAAGAGCTGCGCAATGCACCACGGTTGAGGAAGCTGGTGAAATGAGCCAAATTTGTACATTAGAATAACTTTAAGGACAAAACCACGAGAGTGATCATAAGACTTCACATGGTTTGATGAATCCTTGATGCGAGACTTCTTTGGTGGCTATGTTATGCCTATAAGGAATGAAGGAGCATGAGCTTGATTGGCAGGTTTGCACAGGCAGAATTCTTCTTTGGTCTAGCGAATGCCGATAACAAATACTTCTGAAGCTATTTTCACTCGTCCATGGCCTGAATTCTGAACCTTCTATTGCTTGTTATTTTATGAGGGAAGAGAGAAGAGGAAGGTAGAAGGTAAGTTAATTTGTAAGTTGGTAATCTCTTCTGTAAATTTGACTATTTAACCTTCTCACTATGCAAATTTTTATATAATTTCTTTTCTAGCTGTTTATTAGATCCAGCTGATAATCTCATAATTCTTTCATCTATGCTGCTTATTTGGACGATTTAATTTATTTACAGGCAGAATTGGATAAAGCATATAATCTACAAAGAAAATTGTTGTTGTCGATGTTTGGATTGAGTTAGACAGTGGATACAACAAACAGGAAATGATAAAGGAATACTTGAACCATGTCCTACTGGTGGTTTTATAAAACCAAAAGATTGGTGCAGACTTCTTTCCAAATCATAGTAAATTATGTTCCATGCCTTCTTGAAGTGCAATGCCAATGTATAAGTGGGGTCAAAATCAAACCCCAGGCAGTGGTAACCCGAAATTCGAAATGCCCATATACAATATATGAAATGTGAATATTCCAAAAGAGAATATAAAACAGGAGAATCTAATTGATCAGCTTGATTTTATATATATATATATATATATATATATATATATATATATATATATATATAGTGTATTCCAAATTTATAATATATGAAATATGATTATTACTAAGTTGCCTTCTTTTTGCCTGCTTACTAGGTAAATAATATCTATAATCTTGAAACAATAACTAGACTCCTCAAATATCAATTTAGAGATCCAAAATAAATGCTGTTGGGGCAAGTAGTGTCGACCATAGTGCGGGTTCCATTTACCAAGAGGCAAGATTAAAGCTTCCAAGCCACAAATCAGGCTAACCTCCTGGACAGGGCACATGTTTATAGGACATGTCGTAATTTGTCCATCACACTTGTGACAAACCTTCTGTGGGATCATCTATTAAACTTCTTGGTTGCGTGTAGATCAATCACAAAACCAAACACATCTTGAATTAATTCAAGTCAAAATCATAATCATTGCACTAAATCGCCGTAATATAGTGACCTAAACCTTTGCCAAGTGTCATCATGCATGCGCATGGAGAACAGGGCAATTTGTGAGCTCAGCCTTATAATTTCACCTTCAACACTTCTTTTTGATAGTGGGTACAATTTGGCGTGTAATGTGCTTGATACAAAAGAACTTGTGTTATGAGATGGATGGTTATAATGGCATCCCAGTTTCATCCAGATAGCTTAGTCTAATCTTTTTTAAAGGGAACAAATACTTTTGGTAGAGTTTACATGGGATGGGGTTGTTGCATGTCCCAGAGCAAAAAAAAAAAAAAACACCATGGTGTTTTTTTTTTTTTTGAGAGCCAGTGAAGTCAGTCTCAACCCTTTCGTGTTATATATAAGTGTTTTAATAGATGGATAAAAAATTAACTTGTTGCTCGCTAGCCTTTACGGGCTAGCTGTTCATCCCATTATTGTTTAAAATTTTTAGATATTCATCTCTATAATTTTTTATATCTGCACACTATTTTCTGATTTTTATATTTATATAAATTTTCTGTAATTAGATAACCTATTGCTTATAGATTCTTTAGCTTTGATAAACTAAATTGATCGAAATATTCTCTCTATATTCTTTTAACAATTAATTAGGTATTTATTAGACAAGTTTGTACCTAGGCCTAATCCTGGCTCGCCACGTTAGCCATACTAAAGTGGTCCGAAATTAGCTCTCCTAATCCAAATCGAAGACCACCCCCTCTTTTCCGTCCTTCGATGAGACTCCGGTCCCCTCCCCTCCCCCTGGAAGCCCTCTCAAGCCCAAAGACAGCCCCATCAAGCATTCAAGCCCACCTTTACATCCTCCTCCCCCGCCAGAAGTTATATCCTACGCTACGTGATCGTGCACCCAGCAATCGCTCATCTTTCATGGAGATGATGATTAGTATGGTGCCACACAACTTAATGCATTGTAAGATTAGGAGGAAAACTGCTTCCCGCGAACCAAACAAGCTATGAAAGAAAAAGAAAAGAAGTGGTGTGAGCTTTCCAACTTATAATGGAGCAATCGATAGGTGTCACATTTCTCACCCATGATAGGGCAATCAGTAGTATCACATTTTCGGTTTGTGACGAGGCAATCAATGATAATGAGATCAGCTTAGAGTCCTTGTTCAGTCAATCAAGTTCACATCACATATCAATTTTTTTTATTTCTGGCTTAAGACTAACCATGGTCATGTTTTCCGCACGTGTTGGAGCAATCAATAAATGCCACATTTCCAACCTGTAATGAGGCAATCGATAAGTGTTTCATTTTTCGCCCGTGACAAGACAATCAATATAACATGGTTAGTTAGAACACCACATCTATTAGTTCAATTATGCAAGTGTAAGTTATACTCATATATACATCCATCATACTATTAATCACAAGCATACATGATCAAAATATAGTTTAATACAGAAACCATCATAAAAAAATTCTTGCATCTTACTTTATCTTTATCATTAACATATCATATGTATATGTACAGAATATCATAATCATGCAGGCGAGTGCACAAGGATTCTTATCTCTATGCTAACAACCTAGACAGACTAATCATCTGCCTACACTGCGATCTACGAGTTGGGGTGCACAGAACTTGCACAATGTCCTTTTACCTTAAAGATTGTTCTCCTGCAGAACTAAATCAATATCGAAAATTATTCGAGGAATCCGACAACCTGGAACCCTCTACTGGTCTACTAAAGGGTCCACCATTATGTAGCAACCAAGACTACTCACCAATTTCTTCCACTCAAACTTTTCAGAATCAACTAGAAAGAGAAAATACTAAGATAGAAAAAAAAAACTTAATCCAAAAACCCAGGAGCTCTATATGGTTGCATAGTGCCGATCCAAAATCCTTTCAATGCTTGCAAAACTCCGATTTGAGACCAATACAAGCTCGAAGCTCTAGGTCACATGGTACCAGTCAGATCTTTTTTCACTTGGTGATAGATTTGGCTCTCCTAGCTTTTGTTTTTTTTTTTTTTTAAACTAAAGCAGACTCACGTGCGTCACACGACGTCAGGGGAATTAGTGACCGTTGCCTCCTTCCTCCAATTCCGTCAAACCCAGAGGAGGACATTCAACTGACTGGGTCTCCCATTCTCCCCCTGCTCACGATTCAAACTTGGGTCTCTTTGGGCATACATAGCGAAAATGACTCAAATATTTCTGTGCAAAATTCTAACAAAACAAAGAACCAATCTTGCCCACCACCACCTCCTCCTCCTTTGAACTCCAAATCCCCACAAAACTTATGCTTCAAAATCCAATTCTTCATCAAGTCCGACCCACCACTATCGGTTGGAAAGACGCCAAATCTCTGCATCAATGCCGCCGAGAGCCCTCCTCTTCGCGGTCTTCTTCATCTACTTCTCGATCTCTACCGGCATACGAGCACAGGATGAGAGCAATGATGCGCAGACAGCTGAACCATTAGACGCAGACAATTGCAATGGAGTCTTCCTGACCTACACCTTCATCACGCGCACCAAGGAGTATCCTCATGTCAAGAACGCATCAGCTCAGTCCTACGCCTTCAAGTCCACCGCCACCTTACTGAATACAATGACGGAAGACCTCAGGGCATGGAAGATGTTCATTGGGTTTCAGCATGATGAGATCTTGGTGTCGGCGTTGGGGGCGGTGATCACAGATGGAACAGACTATCCAGCCCGTGTCGGAAATGGCGCATCTTTGTCGGGCTTCCCACAATCCGATCTTCTGAACGCAATCGACACCGCCGGGGACTTGACACAGATTCAGGTGAAGGTCGACTTGACCGGGACACAATTCGGGGTGAAGCCGCCGGGAATCCCCATGCCGAAGACAATTAAATTGGAAAATGATGGGTTTAAATGTCCTTCACCCTCTCACCAAGGTAGAAATATCATACTTGATAATTTACATTGTTTTATGATAGTCCCTTTTTTCCCTTTTTTACGAGCACAAAGATGCGTATATATTTTAGCATTAGGATTGTTCATGATGGAGTAGAAGAATTTTTTTCATGGTGGACAGATATTTAATGTATGGTGGTAGCATTCATTCTTTTGGAGGTACTCAAAAAAATGAAATCTATTTCATTAGATTAGAGAACGAGAAGGAAAGTCAATTATATCCCTTCTTTCCAAGTTAACAGATGTGAAACTCCTTTTAATTGCAAGGGTAGCTTTCTCATGCTTATATGAACATATGAATAATGATAACTACAAAATATTTTATAGGGTGTGCATTTAAAAGTAGCTATCCTATGAGCAAATATCTCAATCCATACGGGGTCATGATTTTAAAAAAACTGTTATTTTGTCTTCCAATTACAAGATAAAAACATATTACTATTTAATGAAACCGCAAACAAAAGTCTAATAAGTTTTCTTTTTCACAAAGATGAAAAGCATGTGTTTGCCAATTTAGTTCTTTTGAGGGCAAGCAATCTAATTCGAATCAACTTCGCTCTTCGCAGTCTGTAAACCTTACTTAGCATGCATTTGAATGCGAACAACCTGAAAATTTTTACAAATGTTAGAAATAAAGGTAGCTTTTTTATAGCCAAATATGCCCATATGTAAACTAACATAGGGTTGCAACTTAAACAGAAATTTGTCTGA